>NW_027471873.1:0-18171 GCF_051020765.1 Lasioglossum baleicum | reverse complement strand
ATTTTGAAAAAAATCGAAAATATTATAACAGTATATTACAGTATGCATAAATGAATGGAAGACTGGGAAAAAATGCGTACGGTACTATATTAGGGTAAAAGAAATTATCGAATATCACACAGTAGCGCCGCGCGGTGTTCCCGAAACGAAGTGCATGTCCACACCACCCGTGTCGCTCAGTAAGCGTAGGTACGTATACAAACATCATACAAATTTAAAATAAGATTCCACATAATATTGTCATAAACGTACACTTGAATAATTCCAAAGACACTTTCGCTGAGAAATACAATTTTTTAAAACAAAAATAGGAAATTTTGAAAAAAATGAAGATACCATATCAGAAAAATACAGTACGTACACATAAACAGAAAACAGAGATAGAATGCATACGGTACAAAATCAAGGTTATTGAAATTAACGAAGACTATACAGTAGCGTTGCTTCGTTCTACCGAACGTAACTACGAGGCCACTCCAGTCGTGTCGCACTGGAAGCGTTGGTACGTATACAGACAATCGTATACGACAACTGTACGTTTAACAATATAATGCCATAAACGTGCACTCAACTAATTCCAAAGACACATTTAATAGGGTATATAATTTTTTATAATAAAAATTTAAAATTATGAAAAAAATGAAGATCATCATAACAGGAAACTACAGTTTGTATAAATAGATAGCAAACGGGGGAAAAATTCATACTGTACAAAATCAAGATATTACAAATTAGCAACGTTCTCACAGTAATGCGACTCCGATCTACCGAACGCAACTGCCAGCCAACTCGGGCCGTGTCGCTCCGGAAGCGAAGGTTCGTGAACCGGCAATCATATAATGCAACAACCAATTCAAAAAAATATTGACATAGACATACTCTCAACTCATTTCAAAGACACTTTTACTGGGAAATACAACTTTCTAAACAAAATGTGAAAATTTTGAATAGTAGACGAAAATATCACAATAGTAAGTTGGAGTATGAATAAATATATCGACGACTGGGAAAAAATGCATACTGTACAAGATCAAGGTTCAAGAAATTAACGATGGCCATCCATTAGGGTCGTTCCGATACACAGAACGCAACTACAAGACCTCGCCAGTTATGTTGCTCAAGCAGGGTAGGTACGTATACAGACCATCATATACAGTATCAATTAGTTTAAGAAAATAATGCCATATGCGAACACTTAACTAATTGGAAGAACACTTTTACGAAGGAATACAATTTTTTAAAACGAAAATTGAAAATTTCGAAGAAAATCGTTAATATCATAACAGTAAATTTCAGAATTTGTTAATAGATAGGAAACTGTGAAAGAATGCATGCGGGATAAAATTATCGTTAGAAAAACTAACGTGGACCATCCAGTAGTGCCGCTTCTTTCGGCCGTTTGCTACTACAGGACGTCGCCAGTCGAGTTGCTCCTGCAGTGAAGGTACGTATAGAGACAATCATATGAAATATCAATAAGTTTAACGAAATATCGTCACAAAAGTACTCAACTAATTCCAAAGGCAGTTTCACTAAGAGAGACAATTTTCATAAATAAAGACTGAAAATTAAAAAAAAAATCGTAGATATAGGAACAGCAAATTACAGAATGTATAAATAAATGGAATGCAGGGAAAAATTGCATACGGTACAAAATCAAAGTTAATGAAATTAACAAAGACTATCCAGTTGTACCGCTAGGTTTGCCGTAGGCATCTACAAGACTTCGCAAGTCTTGTCGCTCCGACAGCGTAGGTACGTTTTCCGACATTCATACGGAATAACAATATATATAACAAAACAATGTCATGAAAGTAAATTCGACTAATTCAAACAGCACTATTACTGAGAAATACAATTTTTTATAGTAAACATTGAAAATTTTGAAGGGAGTCAAATATGTTGTAACATTTAATTACAGAATGAATAAATAAATGGAAAAATTGGAGAAAAATGTATATGGTTCAATATGATGGTCACAGAAATTAATGAAGGCCATCCAGTACACCGCACCGATCTGCCATCAGCATCTACAAGACATCTCCAGCCATGTAGCTCTGACACGGTTGTTTCGGAAAGAGAAAATCTTATAAAATAAAATGAGTTTATCAGAATAATGTCATAAACGAATACCCAACTAATTCCAAAGGCTCTATTACTCAGAAATATTATTTCCTAAAATTTAAATTCAAAATTATGAAAAAAAAAATCGAAAATATCATGTCAGTACATTACAGTATTTGTAACCATAAAAATTGAGAAAGAATGCATACGGTACAATATTATGGTTAATGAAATTAATGAAGACCATACAGTATGCCACTGTGACCTACTGAAAGCAACTAGGAGTACACACTAGTCTTGTCGCTCACGACTGCGATGGTACGTATCGATACAATCATAAAATATAACAAGGAATTTAACAAAATACAATAATAAACGAATACTCAAATAACTCCAGAGGTATATTTTATAATCAATATATTTTTGAATTTATAAATTGGAAACTTTGAAAAAGAAATAGGAAATATCATAACAGTTAATTAAAGAATGCATAACCTAAATGTATGACTGGGTAAAAATGCATACGGTCCAAAATAAGCGATAATAAGAATAACGAAGTCCATTCAGTAGTGCCGCTCCGACCTACCGGAAGAAAGTAGGAGATCACTACAGTCGTGTCGCTCCGAGAGCGTAGGTACATGTACCGACAATCATATGAAATACCAATAAACTTAACTAAATAATGTCATGAACGCATACTCACCTAATTCCGATGTCTCGTTTACTAAGAATTACAATTTTATAAATTAGGAGTAGAAAATATGGAAAAAAATTGAAAATATGAGTACAGTAAGTTACAGCATGTGAAAATAAATAGAAGACTGGGAAAAATGCATACGGCACAATATCAATTCCTAACAAAATAGCGATGGCCATCCAGTAGTGCCACTCTCATCAGCCGCACGCAGCTACAAGACATCGTCAGTCGTGTCGCCCCGACTGCGGAGGTACGCATACAGACAATCATATAAAATGACAATAAGTGTAACTTAATATCGTCATAAACGTACGCTCAACTAATTCTAATGACTCTTTCCCCAAATAATGCAATATTTGCATTCAAAAATTTGAAATTTCGACAGAAATCGAAAATACCATAACCGTAAATTACAGTATGTATAAATAAATTGAAAACTGGGAAGAATGCATGCGTTAGGATATCAAGGTGAGATGAAATTAAGGAAGACCATCCAGTATGCCGCTCCGATTTTCCGTACGCGCCGACAAGTCCAGTCCAGCCGTGTCCCTCCGGCAACGTAAGTACATATAGAGAGTATCATATCAAGCATCACTAAGTTTTACAAAATTATGTCCTGAACGTACAGTCGACAAATTATAAAGGCACTGTTACAAGAAGATTAAATTTTGTTTCATTATAAATTGAAAATTTCGGAAAAAATTTAGATATCATAATAGCAATGTTTAGAGTGTAGAAATAAATAAAAAACTGCGCAAGAATGCATACGGTACAATATTATGATTTGTGAAATAATCAGAGACCATACAGCAGTGTCGCTTCAGAAGCGTAGGTACGGATAGAGACAATCATATAATATAAATATAAGTTTAACAAAATATTATAATAATCGTGCACTCAACTATATCCAAAGACCCTTTTCCTAAGAAATACAATTACTGACACTAAAAATAGGATATTTCGAAGTAATCGAAAAATCATAACAGTAAATTACAGTATGTAGAAGCAAGTAGAAATCTGTGAAAGAATGCATACAGTACGAGATCAAAGATAATGAAATTAACGAAAATGTCGATAATGTCCATCCGTTCGACCGTACGCAACTGCAGGACCACTTCAATCGTGTTCCTCCGGCAGCGCAGGTACATTTAGAGGCAATCATATAAAATAACAAATAATGTAACATAATATTGTGATAAGCGTACGCACAAATAATTCCAACGCCACACTTACTACGAAATACAATTTTTTCAACTAAAAATAGGAACTTTTGAAGACAATCGTACATGCCGTATCAGTAAATTACAGTGAACGAAATGTAAAATATTTCTATGAAAGAATTAGTACGCTACAATATTAAGGGTAAAAATACTAACAAAGACCATAGAACACTGTGGCTACGATCTACCGAACGCAACTACAAGGCCAATTCAGCCCTTTCGCTCAGAAACGGTAGGTACGTATGCAGACAATCTTGTTAAATAACAGTAATATTAAGAAAATAATGTCATAATCGTACAGTTCACTAATTCCCAAGAGACATTTACTATGAAATACAATTTTTTATGCTAAAAATAGAAAATTTAACAATAAATCGAAATGTATATGTAAATGGACGGATGGGAAATATGAATACGGTACTGAATCATGGATATAGAAATTAAAAAAGACCATCCAGTAGTGCCGCTCTGATAAACCTTACGCATCTACCAGACATCTCCAGTCGTGTCTTTACGGAAGCATAGGTGCGTATGCAGACAATCGTATAATATAACAATAAGATTAACAACATAATGTCAAAGACGTACACTCAACTTATTACAAAGCCACTTTCACTGACAAATACAATAAGTAAAAATTGAAAATCACGAAAAAAATCCAAAATACCATAACAGTAAATTACAGCATGTGTAGATAAATACAAAACTGCGATATGTTGAATACGGTATAGTATTGTGGTTAATGGAATCGACGAAGGCTGTCCAGTAGTGTCACTCCACAGTGACGTACGCAACTACGAGAGGAGTGCGTTCGAATCGCTGCGACAGGGTTCGTGCGCATCCAGACAATCATGCAAATAACAATTAATTTAACAAAATATTGTCATAAACGTACACTCAACTAATTAAAATGCCACTCCTCGTGAGGAATACAATGTTTTAAACTAAGGATTGAAAATCTTGAGGAAAATCGAAAATATCATAACAGTGCAATACAGTATGTACAAATAAATGGGAGGCTAGCATGGAATGCATACGATAAAGAATCAAGGTTAACGAAATTAACCTAGGACCATCCAGTAGTGCAACTCCGAACTGCCGTTGGCAACAACAAATCGTTGTCAGTCGTGTAGATGCGGGAGCGGAAGTGCGTATACAGACAATCAAAGAAAATAACAATGAATATAACATGATATTTTCATAAACCTAAACTGACATAATTCAGGAGAAACTTTTACTAGGAAATTCAATTTTTCATAATTAAAATTGAAAGCTTTGGAAAGCATGGAATGTATCACAATAGTAAACTACATCATGTAGATATAAATAGAAAAACGCGAAAGAATGCATACGGTGAAATATTGTGGTTAAAGAAATGAACAAAGACAACCCAGTAGCGCCGCTCTGTTCTGTCCTACGCAACTCCAAGGCCTCGCAAGTATTGCCCGTCCCACACCGTACGTTCGCTTGCAGGCAATAATTCAAAATACAGAAACGTGAAATAAAAATAAGTTTAACAAAATAATGATATAAACGTAAACTCAGCAAGTTCCCAAAGCACTTCAACTGAGGAATAAATAATTTCAAAATAAAAATTGAAAATTCTGAAAAAGAATTGAAAATATCGTAACATTAAATTACAGAATGTGTAATTAAATGGATCAATTCGGGAAGCAATGTATATGGTTCAAAATGATGGTCGAAGAAAGTAGCGAATGCCATCCAGTATGGCGCACCGATCTGCCGTACGCTACTACAAGTCTACTCCAGCCGTGTCGCTCCAGAAGCGAAGGGACGTGCACAAACAATCATATAAAATAACAATAGGTTAAACAAAATATCGTCATAACCGGACACTGATCCAATTGCAAAGACACTCTTACAAAGAAATACAATCTTTTAATCCTAAATGAGAAAATTTTGAAAAAAATCGGAACTTCATACGAGTATATTACTATCCATAAATGGACAGCTGGGAAAAATGCATTTGGTACAATATTGATGTTAATGAAATTAATAAAAACCATACAGTGGTTTCGCTCCGATCTCCCGAACACAATTAAAAGACCACTCCAGTCCTTTCGAACCATGTTACGTATAGAGACTCACATATAGAATATCAATGAATGTAACTAAATATTGTCATAAACATACACTGAACTAATTGCATGGCCACATATCTCAAGATATACATTTTTTTAACTTAAAAAATTTGAAAGTTTCAGAATAGTAGTATATATTATAACAGTGAATTACAGCATGCATAAATAAATGGAAGGCTTGGAAAAATGCATACGGTACGTAATCAGTGGTAAGGGAATTAACGACGTCAATACAGTCCGATCGCTCTAATCTGCCGAACGCAACAACACGACCACTCCAGACGTGTCTTTCCGGATGCGTAGGTTCCTATACAGACAGTCATATGAAATAACAATGTGTTCTAGAAAATATTGTCATAAATATATACTAAAATAATTTCAAAGGCATTTTTCCAAAAAATACAATTTTCCAAGATAAAAATTGGAAATTATATGAAACACTGAAAATATCACAGCAGTAAATCGCAGTATGTATAAATAAGTTGAAAACTGTGAAGGAATGCATGCGGTACAATATCAAGGTTAATGAAATTCACAAATACCATATACAAGCGTCGCACCTATCTTGTGAAAGCAACTACAACATAAATCCAGTCGCGTCGTTCCGGAAGTGCAGATACGTATACATGCAATCGTATAAAATAACAATATCGTTAACAAAATTATGTCACAAACGTGAACTTAACGAACTCGACTGAATCTTTTACTGAAATATATAATTTTTTATATTAAGAATTGTAAACTTTGAACCAAATCGAAAATGCCAGGACAGTAATTTACAGTACGCATAATGAAATGGAAAACCGGGGAAAAATGCATGCGATACAATATCATGGTTAACGAACTTAGCGAAGACCATCATGTAGTGCCGCTCTGATCTACAGAAAGCAACTACATGGCAAACTCCAGTCGGGTCGCGCATGGCAGCGTAGGTGCGTATAGAAACAATCATTTAAAATGACACTAAGTTTAACAATATAATATAATAAACGAACAATCACATAATACCAAAGACACTTCTACTGATAAATACAATTTTTTAAACTAGAAATAGAAACTTTTGAAAAAAGAATCCAAATATCCAAGCAGTAAATGACAGTGAGTAGAAGTAAATAGAAATCTGCTAAGGAATACGAACGGTACAATATAGAGTTTAAGGAAATTAACAGAGACCACATACCAGCGTCGCACCTATCTTATGAACGCAACTACAGCATATCTCTAGCCGTGACGTTCCGGAAGTGCAGCTACGTACACTGACTATGGCATAAAATAACATTAAGGTTAAGAAAATAATGTAAGAAACGTACAATCAACTAATTCTGATGACACGTTTAACAAGGAATACAATTTTTTAAAATAAAAATTGAAAATTTCTTGTGCAAAATTAGCTCTATTGATATTTTCGACTAGTATAGTGGTGAGCAAATTTTATTGCATATATAATATGAAAATTTGTTCTATTGAAAATTTTTAGATTTTATCGTACAAAATTAGTTCTATTGATATTTTCGACTAGTAGTGGTGAGCTAATTTTATTGCATATATTATACGAAAATTTGTTGTATTGAAATTTTTCAGATTTTATCGTACAAAATTAGCTCTATTGATATTTGCGACTAGTATTGCGGTGAGATAATTTTATTGCATATATAAAATGAAAATTCTTGATATTGAAAATTTTGGATTTTATGGTGTAAAATTAGCACTACTTATATTTTCGACTAGTATGGTGGTGAGTTAATTTATTGCATGTATAATATGTAAATTTGTTCCATTGAAATTTTTTATTGTTGACAAATTTCATTATAATTTTAAATATAAATAGGCTAATTACTAAGCTTATAGATTCATAATCTATCGATATATTATAAGATAATATTTTATATAAAATTTATATTTAATAATTAATTTTATGTTACTATAATAAATAATTAATTTTATACTATTTTAGGCGAGTAGTGTAGATATAACTTTATACTATTATAATTAATTTTATACAATTTTGATAGTATACATTTAATTTTATACTATTATAATTAATTTTATGTTATTTTAGTCGAGCAGTATTGATTTCATCTTATACTATTATAATTAACTTTATACTATGTTAGTCTAGTAGTATAGAATTAATTTTACATTATTGTAAATAATTTTATACTATATTAATACTATAGATTTAATTTTATGCTATTATAATTAATTTTATACTATTTTAGTCGAGTATTATAGATTTAATTTCATATTATTATAAATAATTAATTTAATAACGTTTTGTTCGAGTAGTATAGATTTTGCTTTATATTATTATAAATAACTAATTTTATACTATTTTAGTTCAGTAGCATAGATTTAATTTTACATTATTATTATAAATAATTAATTTTATACTATTTTAATAGTATTATGAATAGAATATGTCATTGTAATCATACAGTGTAAATCATAAATGAAATTATGATAACAGGAAATAACAGAATGTATAAATAATTGGGAAAATTGATAAGAAATTCATACGGTGCATAATCATGATTACAGGAACTAACGAAAACCACCCAGTAGTGCCGCACCGTTCTGGTGTACGCAACTACGAGACCTCGGCGGCCGTGTCGCTCTGGCATCGTATGTACGTAAACAGATGATCGTATAAAATAACACTTAGCTTAACAAAGCCCAACGAGTCTTGTCGCACCGCCAGTGTAGGTACATATACAGAAAGTCATGTAAAGTAAAAATAGTGTAACAAAATATTGTTATAAACGTACACTCAACAATATCCACAGAAGTTTTTCCTAAGAAGTAAAATTGTTAAAATTGAAAATAAGACATTTTGTACAAAATCGAAAATGCCATAAGAATAAATTCCAGTATGCCGAAATACGTAGAGAAATGGGAGAAGTGCATAGGTCACACTGTCAAGATTAATGAAATTAACGAAAACCATTCAGTATTGATGCTCCGATTTACTGTATGCAACTGCAACACCACCCTGACTATCATAAAAAATAACAAAGAATTTAACAAGATATCGACATAAACGTGCACTCAACTATCTCGAAAGACGCTCTTACTAAAAAATACATTATTTAAAATTATAAATTTGAAATTTCGAAAAAAAATCGGATGTATCGTAACAATATGTTACATTATGTAGAAATAATTGGAAAGCAAAACAAAAATGCATACGTTAAAATATCACGACCAATGAAATTGACGAAACCATTCCAGTATTGCGGCTCCGCGGTACCGTACGCAGCTACAAGTCCATTTCCGTCCTGTCGCCCCGTCGCGTCAATGCGCATACGTTGACGGCCATAGTCGAGTCGCACCGATAAACTGTACGCAACAACAAGTCCACTCCCGCCGCGTCGCTGCGGAGGAGAATGAGCATATGCAGAAGATATGTATAATACTATCTTTCATATTAAAAATCCGATATTTTGAAAACTAATCGAAATTGTCATAGCATTCCATTGCTGTTTATGTAAATAAATGGTTGACTGTGAAAAAATACATACGGTACAAAATCATGGTTACAGATGTTAGCTAGGACCATCCAGTAATGCCGCTCCGATCAACCGAAAGCAACTACAAGACCACTGCAGTTGTGCGGCATATGGCAGTGTTGGTACGTATACGTACAATCATATAACATAACAATAGGTACATCAGAATATTGTCATAACCGTACACTTGACTAATTCCAAAAATACGTTTACTATGAATTACAAATCTGTAAACATGAATTTATAATTTTGAAAAATCGAACATACCATAACAGTATATTGCCGCAAATGAAATTTAATAGCTAATTATGTTAGAATTAATACGGTACAATATTACGATTAAAAATATAAACAAACACCATACAGCAGTGTCGTACCGATCCGATGAACTCTGCTACAAGACCAAAGCATCTGTGCCGCTCCGGGAGCGCTGACACGTATAGAGACAACCCTATAAAGTACCCAAGAGCATAACTAAATATAGCCGCAAACTAACACACAACTAATTACAAGGACACTGTTATTAAGAAAAACAATTTTTTAAACTAAGAATACGAAATTCTACAAAAAAAAAAAAAAAAAAAAAAAAATCGAAAATATCGTAACTGTAAATTACAGCACGTTAAAATAAATAGAAGGGTTCGTAAGAATGCATACGGTACAATTTTATGGTTAAGGAAATTGACGATTACCATACAGTAATGTCGAAGGATCACTCGAAAGCAAGTTCAACACCATTCCGGACGTGTCGCTCCGGAAGCCTTAGTACGTATGGAATCAATCATATAAAATAACAATGAATTCTATCTAATATTGCCAAAGCCTACACGCAACTAATTCCAAAGGCGCTTTGCACGGAAATAAAATTTTTTGAGATAAAAAAGGAAAATTTCCCCAAAAAATTGAAAATACACTGACGGTCAATTACAGAATGTGTTAATAACTAAACAACTGGGGAAAAATGAATACGGAACAAAATCAAGGTTATAGAAATTATCGAAGACCATCAGTCTGTCGCTCCGATTTGCCGTACGCAGCTAACAGATGACGCCAGCCGTGTAGTTTTGGAAGTCTAGGTTCATAGACTGACCCTCGTATAAAATAACAGTATGTATAAGAAAATAATGTCATAAGCGTACAATTAAGTAATTCCAAAGACGCATTTACTACAAGATACAATTTATCCAACTAAAAATTAAAAATTTTGAATATAATCGAAAATATCATACAGCAAATTACAATATGTATAAATAAATGGAAGATTGGGGAAACATGCATACGGTACAATATCATTTTTAATGGAATTAACGAAGGCCATCCAGTAGTGCCTCTCCGATCTGCCGTACGCAACTAGAAGACATTGACAGTCGTGTTGCTCTGGATGGGTAGGAACGTATACTGACTGTGGTATAAAATAAAAATATGTTTATAACCTCATATTAAAGTCGTGCACCCTAATAACTCCAATGGCATTTCTACTGAGAATACAATTTCTAAAACCAGAAGTAGAAAATCTTGGAAGATATCGAAAATATGAAAACAGTAAGTTACTGTATGTAGAGATAAATAGAAAAGTGCGAACGATTGCAAACGGTACAATATCAAGGCTAATGATATTAAAAAAGATCATACAGTATGCCGCTCCGATCTGCAGTATACAATTACAGGACTGTATCTGGAGTAAAACACCTTGTTTAGAGGGTGGAACTAGTATGTAGTTTAGTCTCAAGCGCCTTAATTTCATGCATGAATTAGAAGATCGTCAAACCAGGTATTCCGGGAGTAAGTCCGCTCAAGAGTTTTGGCAATAGACGCCTTAATTCACGGTTGAATATTACAGTAGAGCGCGAAACCATTTGAAAGCGTTACCAATAGGTTTAATATAAAAAGTCTTACCCATGGCCTTACCATCCGCGATCCACAACGGCATCATAGAAAGTATAAGTTCGTGTTCACAGAAAAAACTTAGTATTCATTTCTGCGGCGAGCACCTTATGTTCATGTATGAATTAGAATATCGGATGTCAAATCGTTCGAGATCGTTAACACATTTGATATGATTCGAACGGGTATGTCAATAGCTTCACCTGTCATGTGATTCCGACAGTCAAACCAGGTATTCCGGGTGTAGATCCACTGAAGAGTATTGGGAATAGACACCATAATTCACGATTTGAATATTAAGAAAGAGCGTCATACCGTGTGAGAGCGATACCATTTGCTATAGGGTCAAACGTCTTCCAGAAAGCCGTACCTCGTGAGAAGCTAACCCGCCGTATCGAGAGTATGTCTATCTGTTTACGGAAAGACAATAATATACATTTTGGTGCACCATAATTTCAAGCATGAATTAAAGGATCGAGCGTCAAATCTCTCGAGAAAGTTGTCACCTTGTGCGAATGACGAAGGGCTAAGTCAACAGCTTCAACCATCCTGAGATTCCGAGAATCAAACCAGGTATTCCGGGAGTAAATCCGCTGAACACTGTTGGTAATGCACACTCGAATTCACGGGTTGCTGACTAAAACAGAGCGTCTGACCGTTTGAGAACGTTTCCAATTGCTATAAAGTTATACGCTTTACCGAAGACTATCCCCTGCGATCAGATAACCCGCTGTATCGAGAGCATCACTTCGTGATCAGAGAAAGAAGTTAGTATCCATTTCAGTGACGGGCCCCTTAATTTTATGTATGGTTTAGGAGATCGACGGTCAAACCGTTCGGGACCGTTACCACCCTATATGAGTGTCTAACGGCTTCGTCAATAGGTTCACATGTCCTGTGTTTCCGACAATCTTACCAGCTGTTCCTGGAGTACATCCGCTCAGTAGTATTGGCAATTTACACATTTAATTCACTTCATGCATATTAATGTAGTGAGTCAAACCGTTGCAGAACATTACCAATTCGTTTGAAGTCATTCCTTTTACCGAATTCCTTACCTTCCGGGAAGCTAACCCGACGTATCGGGAGTATGACAATCGTGCACAGAAAAACACATTAGTAACATTTTGGTGGCGACAGGATGAATTCACGTATGTATTAGAATATCGATGGTCAAACCGGTCGAGAACGTTACTATCCTCTTTGAGAGTCGGGACGGCTAGATCAGCAGCTTCACTTATCCTGTGATTCCGAGGGATGAACCAGGTATGCCGGGAGTATATCTGCAGTACAATATTGGCAATACACACCTTAATTTGCTGTATGAATAGTAATGTAGGGATTCGAACCACCGTAGAGCGGAACCTACTGATATATGGCCAAGCATAACCCGCTCCAGCAAGTGTCCTGCTTAGTGTTCAAGGAAATAAATTAGTAGTCTCTTTAGAAGACGGACACTTTAACTGCATGTATCAATAGGAAGATGGAGGGTCAAATTGCCCGAGAACGTTACCACCTCCTTTGAGAGTCGCATGGGTAAGGCAATAGCTTCACCTTTCCTGTGATTTCGAGAGATGAACCATGTATTCCAGGCGTAATTACGATGCAGACTGCTGGCAATAGGTACCTTAATTCGCGGAGTGAATATCAAGATAATGCGACAAACCGTTTGACAGCGTTAGCAATTGGTATAAAGTAAATCGTATTACAGCAGGCCTTATGTTCGGCGAACTTCACCGGCTTCATGAAGAGTATAAGTTCGTGTTCAGAGAAAGAAGTTGGTATTCATTTCAGTGACGGCCACGATGACTTCACGTGTTCAAGAATCGCAAGATATCGCCTCACCTATCCCATGATTGGGAGAGACAAACCACAGTTTGAATAGTAAAGAAGTGCGGCAAACCGATTGAGAGCATTGCCAATTGGAATGAAGTCAATCAGTTTACAGATGGCCTTACCTACGGAGAAGCGAACTCGCTGTTTCGAGTGTATAACTTCGTGGTCAGAGGAAGAAATTAGTCTTCATTTTTGTAGCGAGTACCTTAACTTCATGCACAACTGAGAAGGTGGAGGGCAAACCCGTACGGGAACGTTATCGCCCACCTTGAGTGTCGAACGCCTAAGACAAATGCTTCACGTATCATGTGATTCCGAAAGTCAAACCGGATATTCTGGGAGTAAATCGGCTGTACTGTAGTCATATTAAAAGGCCTACTTCCCGGTATGAATATTAAAGCACAGTGTCACACAGTTGTGCACCGTTCCCTATTGGTATAGAGTCAAGCATTCTACAGAAGGCATTAACTTCCGAGAAGCTATCCCGCTGCGTTGAGTGTATAAATTGGCCTTTAGAAAGACAGAGTATTGTACATCTCAGTGTCGTTCGTCTTTCTCCCATGTATGAATTACTGGATAAAGTGTCAAACCGTTCCAGAACGTTACCACCAGCCTTGAGATTCGGGCGGCTATGTTTACAGCTTCCCCTATCCTGTGATTTCCAGGGTCAGACAGTGAATTTCAGGAGAAAATCTGATGAAGAATATTGGCAATTGACCACCGTAATTTGCGGTATGAATATGAAAGTAGAGCGGCAAACCGAAGGAGAACTTTACCAATTGGTATGACGACAAACAACTTCCCGGACACCTTACTTTCCGCGATTCAAACCCGGAGTATCGAGATAACTACGTGCTTATAGAAGAAAATTTGTATTCCCTATAGCGACGGATACCTTAATCTCGTGGATGAATAAGGAGATCGCGAGTCAAACAGTTCGAGGATGTTATCACCACCTTTGAGAGTCGCACAGCTAAGTGAGTTCCATCACCGATCCTGTTATTCCGATAGTCAAACCAGGTATTTCTGGAGTAAATACACTGGACAGTATTGGGAACAGCCGCCATAGTTCACGGTTTCGATATAGAATCAGCCAGTCAAGCCGTTGTAGAGCGTTAGCTATTGCTGTTGAGTCAAACACCTTACCGATAGCCCAACCGTCCGAGACGGTACCATGCCGAACCGAGAGTATAACGTCGTGTTCAGACGAAGAAATTAGTGAACATTTTTGTGGCGGGGACCACAATTTCACCATGAACATGCAGATCGATCGTCAAACTGTTCGAGAAAGTTACCACATTCTTTGAGATTTGAACGGCTAAGTCAATAGCTTCACAAATCCTGTGGTTCCGAGAGTTGAACCAGGAACTCTGGAAGTAAATCCTCCGAACCGTATTGACAAGAGACACCATATTTCAAGGTATGGATATTAGTGTATAGCGTCAACCGGTTTGAGAGCGTTACAAATTTGTATAATCGTTTACTGAACGTTTTACTGAACAGCTTACCCTGCGAAAGGCTAACACGGTGTACCGAGATTATAACATACTGTTCAGAGGAACAAATAAATACAGATTTTAGTGACGGGCACCTTCATTTCATGTACGAATAAGATGATCGAGGGGCAAACCTTTCTTGAGGGCCGTACAAGCAGGTCAATAGCTTCACCTCTGCTGTGATAGCGAGAGTGTACCTGGTTTGCCGTGATTAAATACAGTGAACAGAATTGGCAATAGACTCCTTAATTCGCAGCATGAATATTCAGGATGATAGCCAAACCGTCGGACAACATTACCAAATGTTATAAAGTCATTCGTTATGACCAATACCTTGCCTTCCGAGCAACAAACCCGTTACAGGGTGTGTCTTGTCTACTGTCCGCGCACAAACAAGTCAGTAGATATTTTGGAATAGGGACACATTATTTTCATGCCCGAGTAGCAAAATCGAGAGACAAACCGTTGGAGAACATTACCACCTTTCTTGAAAGTGGCACAGCTGGGCCAATAACTTCACTTATCCTGTTATACCAAGAGTAAAAGCAGGTATTCTGGGATTCAATACGCAGTACAGTGTTGGCAATAGGCATCGACGTTCACGATATAAGTATTAACGTACATAGTCTGACCGTTAAAGAATGTCACTTATTGGTATAGTGCCAAACATTTTACCGAAGGCCTCACCATCCGAGACCCAAAAACGCAGTATCGAGAGTATAACTTCTTGTTCAGAGAAGCACATTAGCGTACATTTTACCAATGGTCGCCATTATTTCATGTATGGCTTAGAATACCGGTCGTCAAACTGTTCTAGAACGTTTCCACCTTCTTTGAGGGTCGCACAGATATGCCAGTAGCTCTACCCATCCTGCGATTCCTAGAGAGAGACCAGGCATTCCGCAACTTATCCCGCAGTACATTATTGGAATTAGACACGACATTTCACAATATAAATATTAAAGAACAGAGTTAAACCATTGTAGATCGCTACCTATTGCTATTCAGTCAAGTTTATTACCGAAGGCCTTACCTTACGAGAACCTATCCCGCTGCATCGAGAGTATAACTTCGTGATCAGAGATACAAATTAGTATATACATTTGTGCCGAACACCTTAGTTTCATGTATGAGTTAGAAGATCAGGTGTCAAACCGTTCGAGATATTTGCTACGTACCTTGAGATTCGAAAGGATATGTCAAAAGCTTCACCTGTCCTGTGATTTCGAGAGTCAATCCTGGTATTCCAGGAATTAATACGCTGAAGAGTACAGTCAATAGCCACCTTAATTCACTGTATGGATAGCAAAGTAAAGAGTCAAACCGTTTGAGAACGTTACCAATTGGTATAACGTCATACACCTCTTCGTCTACCTTACCTTCCGAGTAGAAAACGCGCTGTATCGTGGGTGTAATATCCTGTTCAGGGAAGCAAATGAGTATACATTTTAGTGACGGGCACCTTAAATACATGTCTGAATTAGAGGATCGGTGGAAAAGCTGTTCGGGAACGATACCACATACTTTGTTAGACGAACGGCTAACTCTGTAGCATCACGTATCCCATGACTACGACTGCTGTTCAGGTTGGGAATTAGGCACCCTACTTCGCGGTAAAAATGTTAAGGAACAAAGTCAGACCGATTGCGAAGGTAACAAATTCCTACAAAGTCAAACGTTTTACCGGAAACCTCACCCTCCGAAATACTCACCCGCAGTATCGATAGCATAACGTCGTATTCCAAGAAAGAAATAAGTCCTCATTTCAGTGACGGGCACGGTAACATCATGTATGAATTATTAAATCGTGTGTCGAACTGTTCAGGAACGTTACCACATTGTGTGTGAGTCGAACGGCTATGGCAATCGCTTCATCTATCCTGTGATTCGGAGCATCAAACCAGATACCCCGCGGGTAAACGCGCGGAACAGTTTTGACAATTGACGCCTTAATTCACGGTTTGAATATTAAAGCAGACAGTCACGACGTTGTAGATCGTTACCAATTGCTATAAAGTTTTTCCGAAGGCACCACATTCAGCGAACATCACCGGCTACATCGAGAGTATAATTTCGTATTCTCAGGACGTAATTAGAATGCACTGCAGTGACGGGTCCCTCATGTTCTTGTATTAATGGGAAGGTCGATGAGTGGCTGGGAATCGCAGGATAGTTGAAGCTATTGAATTAGCCATTCGAACTTCAATGATGGTGGTAACGTCCTCGAACGGTTTGAACCTGGATATTCTAATTCATACATAAATTTAAGGTACCGTAACTAAAAGGTATACCCCTGTGTTTCTATATACACGAAGATATACTCTCGGTCGGGCGGTATAGCTTCTCGGACGGCAAGGCTTTCGATAAATCGTTTGCCTCTATTGCTACTGCAAACCTTCTCAAAATGTATAACGCTCTATTTTAATACTCGAACCATGGAGTATGGTGTCTTTGCCGACACTGTTCAGCGGATTTACTCCCGGAATTCCAGATTCGAATCGCGCAGTCACTGGAGAATTGAAGTTACTGACTTAGCCTTTCGTCTCTCACAGCACGTGGCAACGTTCTCATGCGCTTTGACACTCGATCTTCGAAATCATAAATGAAATTAAGGTGCGCGACGTCAGAATGTATACTTATTTGTTTCTCTGAACACGAAGTTATACTTTCGGTGCAACAGGGGAGGTTCACGGAACGTAAGGCCTTCGGTAAAATGTTAGATTCTATACCAATTGGTAAAGCTCTCAAACGGTTTGACGATATATTTTAACATTCACTCCGCGAGTTATGTTGTGTATTACCAAATCTCTTCAGCGAATATACTCCCGGAATACCTGGTTTGCCTCCCCGTATCACAGGATAAGTGAAGCTATTGACTTATCCGTTCGTAGCTCACACAAGCTGGCAACTTTCTCGAGCGGTTTCGCACTCAGTCTTCTCATTCATACATGAAATTAGAGTGCCCTTCACTGCAATGTATAGTAATTTGTATGCCTGAGTACGAAGTAATGCTCTACCATACATCGGGTTATGTTCTTGCAGGGTAAAATTTTCTATAAAACTTTTGACTTAATAGCAATTGGTAGCGTTCTCAAACGGTTTGATGTTCTACATTTAATATTCAAACCGTGAATTATGGTGTCTATTGCCAATACTATTCTGCCGATTATCTACCAGAATACGTGGTTTATAACTCGGAATCTCAGGGTAGGTGAAGCTCTTGACTTAGCCGTTCGTCAACGATCTCGAGCAGATTGACCCTCGATCTTCTGACTCATTCATGAAGTTAACGTCCCCATTACTGAAATGAATACGAATTTCGTTCTCTGATCACGAAGTTATACTCTCGAAATGGCGGGTTAGCAT
>NW_027471872.1:0-18220 GCF_051020765.1 Lasioglossum baleicum | reverse complement strand
AGATTTCCTATTTCATTCATGAAATTAAGTTGCCCGTCACTAAAGTGAATACCAACTTGTTACTGTGGGCTCGATGCATTTCTCTCGACGCCGCAAATTTGGGTCTCGGAAGGTGAGGCCTTCTGTAAAATGTTTGACACTATGCCAATGAGTAACTTTCTTCATTGGTTAAACTATGTACGTTAATGTTTATATCGGGACCTAGGATGTCTATTGCCAATACTGTACTGCGGATGTAATCCTGGAATACCTGGTTTCACCCTTGGTATAATAAGATAGGTGAAGGTATTGGCTTAGTTGTTCGACTCACAAGAAAGGTGGTAACGTCCTCCAACGGTTCGTATATCGATCCTGCTACTCAAACGTGAAAGAAAGGTGTCCCTCTGCAAAAATGACTACTGACTTGTTCTTGCGAGAATAGTAAGCAAGACTCTCCCTACAGCGGGTTTGTTTCTCGGAAGGCGTGGTATTCGGTGCATAGAATGACTTTATACCAATTGATAATGTTTTCCGACAGTTTGATCCTCTACCTTAATTTTCAGAACGTTAATTATGGTGTCTATTGCCAATACTGTTCAGCGGATTTACTCCTGGATTACCTGTTTTGACACCGGGAATCACGGGATAAGTAAAGCTAGTGACTAAGCTGTTCGACTCTAAAGAATGGTGGTAAATTTCTCGAACCGTTTTTCCATCGACCTTCCAATTCATTCATGTCACTAAGGTCCTCGACATTAAAATGTACATAAATTGGCTTCTCCGAACACGCAGTCATAAGCTCAATGCAACTGGTTACCTGCTCCGAATTTTTAGGCATTCGGTAAGATGTTTCACTGTATAGCAGTGGGTGACGTTCAGCAACGGTTTAACTCTGTATTTTAATGTTCATACCGTGAATTAAGGTTCCTATTGCCAATAATGTTCAGGGCATATACTCCCGTAGTACAATGTTTGACTCTTGGAATCACAGGATAGGAGTAGCAGTTAACTTAACTGTTCGTCACTCACAGACGGCGGTAACGATCTCGAAAGGTTTGGCACTCGATCTTCGAATTCCCAAATGAATTTAAGGATGCCGTGATTGAAATATATACTAATTTGCTGCCATGAACACGAAGTTCTACTCTTGATACAGCGGGACAGGTTCTTGCAAAGTAAGGCTTGCGACAAGAAGTTATAATCTATAGCATTAGGTAGCGTTCTAAAATGGTTTGACATTGTACTTTAACATCCATACAGTGAATTAAGGTGTCTTTTTCCAATACTGGGCGCAATTTTTCCAGGGTTACATGGTTTGGCTCTCGGAATCACAGGTTGGAGGAAGTTATTGATTTAGCTCTGCGACTCGCAAAATAGGTTGTAACGTTCTCCATCGGTTTGACGCTCGATCTTCATATTCATACATGAATTTAACGTGCCCCTCACTACAATGTATGGTAATCTGTTCCGCCGAACCCGATGTTATTCTCCCAATATAATGCGTTAGCCTTTCGGAGGGTAAGGGATTCAGTAAGACGTTTGACTGTTTTCCTATTTGCAACGTTCGCAAACGGATTTACTCTGTACCTTAATATTACACCGTGAACTAGGGTGTCTAGTGCCACTTCTGTTCAGCGGATTTTCTCCAGGAATACATGGCTTGACTGTTTTAATCTTCGAATAGGTGAATCTATTGACTTAGCCGTCCATTTCTCAATGAATGTGTTAACGTTTCCGAAGCGCTTGACACTCGATCTTCTAATTCATGTATCAAAATAAGGCATGCCTCAGCTACAATGTCTACCAATTTGTTCCTGTGAACCAAAAACGAGACAATCCCTACAGCGGCTTGCGATCTCGGAATGTAAGGTATAGGTTAAGAAGAATGACTTTCTACCAATTGGTAATGTTCTCCGACGGTTTGATTATCGACTTTCCTATTCATACATGAAACAAAGCTGTTCGTCTGCTAAAAATCTACTGATTGCTTTCACTGGCACTCAGTTTGGTACTCGATACAGCGGGTTAGGTTCTAGGAAGTTAAGGTATTCGGCAAGTAGTGTGACTTTTTTAATGATTGGTTATGTTCTCCAACGTATGGACTGTCTACTTTAATATTCAAACCGTTAATTATGGTGATTATTGCCAATAATATTAAGCCGATTTACTCCAGGAATTCCTGGTATGACTTTCGGAAATCCTGGATATGTGTCGCTATTGACTTAGCTGTCAGGATATAGAATGTGGTAACGGTCACGAACTGATTTACCATCGATCATCCAATTCATACATGAAAATAAGGTGAAGTCACTATAATGTATAATAATGTGATTCTCTGTACACGAATTTAGACTCTCGGTACAGTGGGTTAGTTTTTCGGAGGTTAAGGACTTCGGTAAAACGACACGTTTGACTATATAGTAATTGGTACCGTTCTAAAACGGGGTGACGTTATATTTTAATATCCAATCCGCGAAATGAGGTATGTGCTGCCAATGCTGCTTTGACTATCGGAATCATAGGACACGTGGAGCTATTGACATATCCGATCGAATCAGAAAGTGGTGGATACGTTTCCGAAATGTTTGACACTCGATCTTCTAATTCATACATGAAATTATGGTACCAGTCACTAAAATGTATACAAATGAGTTTCTCTGAAAGCGATGATAAACTCCCGATACAGAGGGTACGGTCCTCCGGATATACGGATTTCCGTTTAAGGTTTGACTCTGTACCTATATGTGAAGTTCTACGAAGGTCTGTGGCACTACCTTAATATTCATACGGTGAATTATGATGTCCGATACCAGATGTTTACACTCGGTTGACTCCCGGATAACCTTGTTTAACCATCGGTATAACAGGATAGGTGTAGCTATTGACCTAGAACATCGGCTCTCGAAGAAGGTGGTAACGTTGTGGATCGATTTGCCCATCGCCATTCTAATTCGTGCATGAAATTAAGGTATACGTCACTAGAATGCGTACTAATTTGTTTCCTTGCACACGCAATTATTGCTTCGGCACAGCGCGTTAGGTACTCGGAAGGTATGGTATTCGGTAAGAAGAATAACTTAATACGAATTGGTACTGTCCTCCGACTGATTGACTTTCTTCTTTATTATTCATACCGCGAATTTAGGTGTCTATTGCCAATACTGTTCAGCGGGTGTACGCCCGGAATACCTTGCTTGACCTTGGGAATAGCTGGATAGGTGTAGCTATTGTTCCAGAAGTTCGGGTCTCGAAGAAGGTGGTAACGTTGTGGATCGGCTTGTCAGACGCCCTTCTAATTCGTGCATGAAATTGAGGCACCCGCCATTACAATGTGTAGTAATTGCTTCCGCTGAAGATGAAGTTATACACCCGGCACAGCGGGTTATGTTCTCAGAGGGTAATGTATCAGTTACAGAGTACGTCGTTATGCCAATTGGAAACGTTCTCAAACTGTTTGACGCTCCACTTCAATATTCAAACCATGAATTAAGGTGCCTACTGCCAATACCGTTCAGCGTATTTAATCCAAGAATACGTGGTCTGACTATAGCAATCACAGGATAGGTGCCGCAATTGACATAGTTGTGCGACTTTCAAGGAATGTGGGATCGGTCTCCAACGATTTGACTCTCGATTTTGCTATTCATACATGGAAGAAAGCTGTTCGTCTGCTATTCTGATCACGCATGAAAATAGCAAGTGCTTCTGCTATAATGTTGACTAATTTGTTTCCGTGAGCACTATGAATGATTCTTCCTGCTGCGGGAAGGTACTTGGAAGGCAAGGTATACGGGAAAAAGCATGACTTTATACCATTTGGTAAAGTTCTCCGACGGATTAACCTTCTACTTTCATGTTCATATTGTCAATTAAGGTGCTTATTGCCAATAGCATTCAAAGGATTTATTCGAGCAATTCCTGGTTTGGCGCACCGAATAACTGGACGGATGAAGCTACCGACTTAGCAGATCGTCTCTCAGGTGGCAACATTCTCCAACGATTTAACCATCGATCTTCTAATTCATGAACGAAATTATGGTGTTCGTCAGTGAATATATACTATTTCGCACAACTGAACGCGTAGTTATACACCCAATATGAGGAGTCAGTTTTCGGAGGGTAAGGCATTCTGCGACAAATTTGAAATTACACCTATATGTATTGATCTACAACGGCCTGACGACCTGCTTTTAATATTCAAACCGTGAATCAAGGTGTCTATTGCCCATTCTGTTCAGCTGATTAACTCCAGGATCACCTGGTCTGACTCTACGAATTACAGGATAGGAGAAGTTATTGACGTAGCTGTTCATTCCGCACAGAAGGTGGTATCGTTCTCTAACGGTTTGGCTCTCGATATTCTATTTCATGCGTGGCGTTATGGTGCCCGACACTGAAATGAACACTAATTTGTTTTTTTGAACGCGAAGTTATACTCTTGATACAGCGAGTTAGGTTCTCGTACTGTAAGTCTATCTGTAAAAGGTTTCACACAATGCCAATAGGTAACGAACCACAACGGTTTGATACAGTACCTTAATATTCATACGGTGAATTAGTGTGTCTATGGCCGAATCTATACAGCGGACTTACTACTGGAATACCTTGTTTGACTTTCGTAATCACGGTATCTGTTAAGCTACTGATTTAGACATTCGACTCTCAAAGACGGTGGCAACGGTCTCCAACGTTTTGACACCGACCTTTGTAATTCATACGTGAAAATATAGTGCCTGTCACTAAAATGCGTACTAAATTGCTTTATCGAACACGATATTATACTCTCGATACAGAGGCTTATATTCACTGCAAGTAAGGCTTTCGACAGAAGGTTTGTCCCGATACAAATTGGTAACGATCTCAAATAGGTTACCGATCTACTTTAATATTCAAGCCCGAAAATAATGTGTCTAATGCCAAGAATGCTTTGCGGATTTTCTTCCGGAATGCCTTGTTTGACTCGCAGTATTAAATTTTAGATGAAGATGTTGACTTTGCTGTGCATCACTCAAAAGAGGTGGTCACATCATCAAAGGGCATGACGATCTATCTACTATTTCATACATGAAATTGAGGTGCCCATCGCTGAACTCTAAACAAGTTAGTTCTTCTAAACACGACGTTATACTCACGATACAGCAAGATAGGCTTTGGAGGGTGAGGTTTCCTTTTAAACTTTTGACTTTAAATCAATTTGTAACCTTCCCAGAGGGATGGACGGTCTACATTAATAACCATACGGTGCGTTACGTTGTGTACTGCCAATACTGTTCAGCGCATTTACTCTCGGAATACCTGATTTGATTCTCCGATTCACAAGATACGTTCAGCTATTGACCTTGCCGTTCCGCTCGCAAAGAATGTGGTTTCGATCTCTAACTTGCCTCTCGATCTCCTAATTCATACATGAAATTAAGTAACCCGTCACTCAAAAGTAGAATAAATTGCTTCTCTGAACACGACGACGTACCCTCGACACAGCGCGTTAGCTTCTCGAAATTTATGGCTTTCGTTGAAAGGTTTGACTCCATTACTGTACGCAACGTTCTTCGACGGTTTGACTCTTCACTTCATTATTCATTCCGTGAATTGAGGTGTCTATTGCCAAAAGTGTTCAACGTATTTACTCTCGCAATACATGGTTTGACTCTCGGAACAACAGGATAGGTGAATCTATTGGATTTGCTGTGCATTTCTCAGAAATGGTGGTATTGATTTGCACCTGTTTGACCATCGACCTTCTAATTCATAGATGAAATGAAGGTGCCCGTCCCTTAAATGTATACTATTGTTCTTCCCTGAGCACGAACTCAATCTCTCGATGAAGCCGGTGTGATTCGCGGAAGTTATCGCCTTCTGTAATCATTTGACAATAATTTAAAACGAAAATTAAGGTGCCTGTAGCCAAAGCTGTTCAGCGGACTCACACATAGAATACGTGCTTTAACTTCGGAATCGCAGGATAGGTGAAGCTAGTGACTTAGCAGTTCGTCTCCCACAGACGGTTGCAAAGTTGTCGAATGGTTTGACACTTGATCTTCTAATTCAGACACGAAATAAATGATGCCGTTACTAAAATATATTCTGATTTGCTTCCTTGAACATGATGTTATGCTCTCGGTCCAGCGCTATTGGCTTTCGGTAGGGAAGGTCTTCCGTAAAGCGTTTGACATTATACCGATGCATTCTCTAACGCATTTACGCTCTACATTAATATACGTACCACGGTCTGAGGTAACTATTGCAGAACTGTTCAGCGGATCTACGACCGGAGTTCCCCACTTGACCCTTGGAATCATGGAATAAGTGAAACACTTGACTTAGGTGTACGTCTCTCAAAGAATGCAGTAATGTTCTCGGCCGGTTTGAACCTTGGTCTTCACATTCATACATGAAGTTAAGTTGCCCGCCTCTCAAATGAAGGCTAATTGCTTTCTCTGAACCGGAAGTTATATTCTCGATGAAGCCGACGAGATACGCGGAAGTAAACAGCATCGGTAAACGTGTGACTCTATAGCGATTTGTAACGCTCTAAAATGATTTGATTCTCTACATTAGTATTCAAACCGTGAATTATGATGTCCATTACCAATACTCTTGGACGGTTTCACTCCCGTAATACCAGGCTTGAGTCTCGGAATCGCAGTGTTGGTGAAGCTATAGACATAACACTCCGTCTCTCACTGAAAGTGGCAACGTTCTCTACCGGTTGACCCTCGGTCTGCTAATTCATAAATGATGTTAATGTGCACCTCCCTCTAATGAAGATTAACGCCCTTCTCTGTGCACCAAGTTATACTCTCGATGAAGTCGGTAAGATTCGCGGAATATAGCACCATTGATAAACTTTTTCCTTTATACCAATTGGTATCGTTCTAAAACGGTATGACTCTCTGCTTTAATGTTAAGACCGTGAATTAAGGTCTTTGATGCCAAATGTATTCAACGGAATTACTCCCGGAATACCTGGAATGATTCTCCGAACAGAAGGACAGGTGAAGCTGTTGACGTAGCAGTTCGTCTCTCAGAGAAGATGGCAAAGTTCTCGACATGTTTGACCCTTGATCTTATAATTCATACATGAATTTGAGCTGCCCGTCACAGAAATGGACTCTAATTTCTTTCTCTGGACACCATATTATACTTTCGATACAGCTGGTTAAGATTTCAGAGGGTATGGTCCTCGATATAAAGTTTGATTTTAAATAAGTTGGTATCGTTCTCGAATGTCTTAACGCTCTACTTTAACTTTCAAACCGTGAATTGAGGTTTCTATTGCCAATACTGTTCAGTGGACTCTCGGAATTACAAGTATAGGTGAAGCTTGTGAATGAGCCGTTCGACTCTCATAGAAGATGATAACGATCCCGAACGGGTTGTCTGTCGGTATCTCTATTCATACATTTAAAAAAGCTGTGCGTCTGCGAAAAGGACTACTAGTTTGTTTCCGTAAGCACTAAGCATGATACTCGATACTACGGGTCACGTTCTAGGATTGTAAGCCATTTAATACAATGCTGTTCAGCGGGTTTACTCCTGGAATACCAGTCTTGGCTGTCGGAATCAGAAATATGGGTATGGCTATTGACGCAGCCGTTCGTCTCTCACAGAAGGTGGTATGTTCTCGAACGGTATAACCCTCGATCTTCTAATGCATACATGAACTAACCGTGTCGCCACTCAAATGAATACAAATTTCTTTCTCTGAACACGAAGTTATACTCTCGAGGATGCAGCGGGTTAGTTTTTCGGATGGTATGGCCTTCGGTAAAAGGTATGACTTTCTATCATTTGCTAGCTTTCTCAAACGGATTGACGCCCTATTTTAATATTCAAACCGTGAATTGACAAAGACCAAAACTCTTCACCGGATTTCCTCCTGGAATCCCAGATTAGACTGTTGGAGTGGCAGGATGGGAAAAGTTATAGACTTAGCTGTGCGACACACAAAGGAGGTGGTAACGTTCTAGAACTGTTTGACATTCGATCTTCATAATTGACCCATGATATTAACGTGCCCGACACTAAAATGCATACGAATTTGCTTCTCCAAACTCGAAGTTATACTATCGATACAGCGGGTTAACATCTTGGAGGGTAAGGCCTTCTGTTAAAAGTTTCGCTATAGAGCAGTAGGTAACTTTCGACAACGGATTAGCTGTGTAATTTAATATTGATACCGTGAAGAAGTGTCCCTAATGCCCATACTGATCCGCAGACACACCCTCGTAATACATGATTTGTCTTTCGGAATCATACGGTATGTGAAGCTATTGGCACAGCCGCTCGGTTCTCAAGGAAGTCGGTAACGTTCTCGCACGGTTTGATCCCCAACGTTCGAATTCATTCATGAAATTCAGGTGCCCGCAGCTAAAATTTAGAGCATCCTGTTCCGCTGATTACGATGTAATGCTCTCGATACAGCAGATTAGATTCAGGACAGGTAAGGCGTTCGGTAAAATGATTTACTCGTTACAAATTGGTGTCGTTCTGAAATTGTTCAGCGCTCTACTATAATATTCAAACCGGGAAATAATGTGCCTAATGCCAATATTATTCAACGGATTTACTCCCGGAATATACGGTTTGAATTTCGGTGTCACAGTATAGGTAAAGCTATTGACTTTGCCGATCGACTGCCAAAGAAGGTGGTATCGTTCTCTAACGGATTGACTCTCGATCTTCTATATAATACATGGAATTATGGTGCTTGTCACTACCTATACAATGGTTTGCATCTCTGTACACGAAGCTATACTCCAAATACTGCGGGTTAATTTCACGGATGGTGAGGTCTTCGGAAAAACGTTTGTCTGTATACCAACTGGTAACGATCTCAAACGGTTGCACGACCCACTTTAATATTCAAACCGCGAATTAAGGTGTATATTGCCAATGCCGTACAGAGCACTTACTCCCGGATTACACGGCTTTACTCGCAAAATTACAGGATAGGAGGAGCTATTGACTTATTCGTTAGACTATCCAAGGGAGTAACAACGTTCTCGAGCGCTTTGGCGCTCAATTTTGTAATTGATAAATGAAGTTATGGTGCCGTCATTAACATGTACACTAATGTGTTTCTCTACACACAAAGGTATACTTTCGATACGGCGGGATAGCTTCTCGGGCGGTAATACTTCCGGTCAGACGTATGAATTTATAGCAATTGGTATCGTTCTCCCACGATTTGAATCCGTACTTTAATACTAATGCCGTGAATAAAGGTGCTTACTCTGAATATTATTCAGGGGATATACCCCAGGAATACCTCGTTTGGCTGTAGGACTCACAGGACAGGAGAATCTATTGACTTAGACGTTCGATCCTCAAAGAAGGTGGTGACGTTCAGGATCGGTTTGACCATCGATCTTCCATTTCGTTCATGAAATTAACATCCTCACCACTAAAGTGTATATTAGTTCGCATCTCTGAATACGGTTTTATACTCTCGATACAGTGGGTTAATTTTTCGGATGGTATGGTCTTCGATAAACAGATTGACATTACAGCAATTGTTAACTTTCTCAAACGGTTCGACGCTTCACGGTAATATACAAAAAGCGACTTGAGCAGTCTATCGCCAAAGCTATTCAGCGCACGTACTTGCGGCGTACCTGTTTGACTCTCGGAATCACAGGATGGATAGATTGGATAGAGATGGATAATATTAAGCTATTGACGTCGCCGTTCGATTCTCAAAGAAAGTGGTAGCGGTCCCGAACGATTTGACTGTCAATTTTTCTATTCATACATGAATATAGGGCTTCCGTCTGCTAAAATGCCTACTAATTTGTATCCGCGAACACAAAGTAACACACTCGGTGAAGCGGGAAAGATTCACGGAAGGCAAGGTCATTGGTAAAAAGGCCGGTCATATACCAATTGCTAATGTTCTCCAACGGTTACACTCTGTACTTTAACCTTCATACCGCGAGATAAGGTGTCTATTGCCAATACTGTTCTTCGGATAAACATCCGGAATACCTGGTCTCACCATCGAAATAACAGGAGAGGTGCAGCTATTGACTCAGCAATTCGTCCCGTCAAGAAGGTGGGATCGTTCTGGAAAGGCTTGACTCTCGATGAGTTTGTTCATAAATAAGAATAAGGTTTCCGTCTGCAAAAATGACTACTAGTTTGTTTCCGTGAGCAATAAGCATAACACTCGCGGCAGCGGGCTAGGTTCTTGGAAGCTGAAGCCTTCGGTAAGACGCTTGACTTTTTACGAATTGGTAACGTAAGCAAGCAGTTTATCACTCTACCTTAATATTCATTCAGAGAATTAATGTGTTTATTGCCAACACTGTTTGGGGCATTTACTCCCGGAATATCTGGTTTAACTTTTGGAATCACAGGATAGTTGAAGGTATTGCCTTAGCTATGCGACACTCCATGAAGATGGTATCGATGTCGAACGGTATAATTTTCGATCTCCTTATTCATGCATGGAGTTAAGGTTCTGTCGCTAAATTGAGTACTAATGTGTTCCTCTACACACTACGTTATACGCTCCATAAGGTGGGTTAGCTTCTCGGCCGGTAAGTCTTTCGGAAAGAACGTTTGACGTTATATGAATTGGTGTCGTTCTCACACGGTGTGACGCTCAATTTTAATATCCAATCCGCGAATTAAGGTATATATTGCCAATACTGTGCAGCGCATTTACTCCCCACATATCTCCTTTGCCTGTTGCAATCACAGGATATATGAAGCTATTGACTTAGCCCTTCGAGTCACAGTGAATGTGGTATCTTTCTCGAACGGTGTGAACCCCGCTCCTCTTACTTATTATAAAGCTTAGGACCACGTCAGTAAAATGTTTAATAATTTCGTCCTCTGAACACCACGTTATACTCTCGATACGATGGGATAGCTTCTCCGAAGGTAAGGCCATCGGTAAAGTGTTTAACTTTATACTGAATGTCAATCCTCTCAAGCGGTTTGACGCTCTACTTTACTTTCCAAACAGTGAACTAAGGTGTCCGTTGCCAATAGTGTACAGCGGATTGTATCTCGGAATACCAGGTTTGACTTTCGGAATCACAGGATAGTTCATGTTATTGACGTAGCTCTGCGACTCTCAAGGAAGGTGGTTGCGATCTCGACCGATCTGACTCTCGATATTGTTATTCATATATGGAAATAAGGTTTACGTCTGCTAAAATATCCACTAATTTGTTTCCGCCAACAATGAGCAAGACACTCCCTATAGCAGGTTAATATTCTCGGCGGGTAATGTATTCGGTAAGGAGAATAACTTTATACGAATTGCTTATGACCTCCGAGGGTTTGTCGCTCTACTATGGTATTCAAACAGCGAATTAAGGAGTCTATTGCCAATACTTGTCAGCGGAATCACTCGTTAAATACCAGGGTTGACACTCGGAATCACTGGATTGGTGTAGCTACTGACTTTCCCGTTCATCTCCCACAGAAGGTAGCAACGATCTCGAACATTTTGGCCCTCGATGTTCTAATTCATATATGAATTTAAGGTGAAGTCACTGAAATGTATACTAATGTGTTTCCCTAAACATGACGTTATACTCTCAATGAAGCGGGTGAGTTTCGCGGAAGATACGTCCTACAGTAGATCGTTTGACCCTATAGCAATTGGTATCGTTCTCAAACGGAACTTCGCTTCACTTTACCATGCATGCCGTGAACTGAGGTGTCAGTTGCCAATGAGCGTCAACGGTCTAACTCCCGGATTACGTGATTTGACTCTAGGAATCACAGGACAGGTCAAGCAATAGCCTTTGCCTCCCGTCTCTCGCAGAAGGTGGTAAGGCCTTAAAATGATTCGACCCTAGATCTTCTAATTCATGCAGGACGTTAAGGTGTTCGTCAGTAAAATGTATACTAATTTTATCGTCTAAACATGAAGCTATTCTCGCAATGCAGCGGAACTGGTTCGCGGAATGTACGGCCTTCGGTAAAACATTTAACTTTGTACCAAATGGTAACATTTACAAACGATTTGACACCCTATTTCAATACTCACTCCGCGAAATAAGGTATATATTTCCAATACTCCTCAGCGCATTTATCATCGGATTACCTGGTGAGTCTCTCGGAATCAAGGGATAATTGGAGCTATTGAATTATCCGCTCGACCCTCAAACAGGGTGGTTTCGTTCTAGAACTGTTTGTCCATTGATCTACTGATTTTTACATGAAATTAATGGAACAGTCACTAAAATGTGTAAGGCCTTCTGTAAAATGTCTGATTATACATCATATGAGAACGATCTAAAAGGTTTGACTCTGATCTTTAATATTTATACCATGAAATTTCGTGTCTAATGCCAATACTGTACACCGGTTTTAGACGCGGAATACATGGTTTAACTCCTGGAATAGCAGGATAAGTGAAGCTGTTTACTTAGCTGTTCGACTCTAAAACAAGGTGTTAACCTTCTCGAATAGCTTGACCCTCAATTTTGCTATTCATACGTGAAACTGAGGTGTCTGTCTGTGAGAATGTCTACCCATTTGTGTCCGTGAAAATTATGATAGACACTCATTTCAGCGGTATTGGTTCTCGGAGTGTAATGTATTGCATAAAAAGAATTACTTTGTCTTAATTGATAATGTTGTTCAGCTGATTGACTCCATGCATGAATTACGCAATCGAGTGCCAAACCTTTGGAAGACATTCCTTAAAATCGAACGGCTAAGACAGTAGGTACACCTATCCTGTGATTCCGAAAGTCAAACCAGATTTTTCGGTAGCAAATGCGCTGTACAGGATGGGCAATAGACACGCTATGTCACGGTGTAAATATTAAGATACACAGTCAAACCGTGGTAGTACGTTACCTATTGCTACAGCGACAAAAGTTTTACCGTAGACCTTACCCTTCATGAACATAACCTGCTGCATCGAGAGTATAATTTGGCGATCAGAGACACACATTAGTATATATGTTAGTGTCAGGCACGTTAATTTCATGTATGAATCATAGGATAAGGTGTCAAACCGTTCGGGATCGTTAGTATCACCTTAGAGATTCAAACGGCTGAGTCAATAGGTTCACTTATGTTGCGATTCCGAGAGTCAAAACAGGTATTCCGGGAATGTATTCGCCTTGTATTGTAGGCAATGGACGCCTTAATTCACGGGTTGCATGTTACAGTGAAGCATCGAACCGATTAGAACGCCACATATTCGTATAAAGTCAAACGTCCTACCGACCTGGTTAACTTTCGCGAATCTCACCGGCTTTGTCGACAGTACAGCTCCGAGTTCAGAAGAAGGAATTAAAATACATTTAAGTGACAAGCACCTTAATTTCATGTACGTATTAGAATATCGAGTATCAAGCCGTTCCAGGCGTTACCGCCTTCCCTGAGAGACGAACGGCTAAGTCGGTAGTTTCACCTAATCTGTGATTTCGAAAGCCATGCCAGGTATTGCGGGAGTAAATAGGCTGAACAGCTATGGAAATAGATACCTCAATTCACGGATTGAATAATAAAGTATAGAGTCAAACCGTGGAAGAACGTTACCAATTTGTATAATATGAAACCCTTTAAAAAAGACCTTACCCTCCGAAAAGCTAAGCCGCTGTATCGAGAGCATAACTTTGTGTTCTTGGAAGCAAATGAGTCTCCATCTCGATGAAAGGCACATTAACTTCATGTATGTACTAAAATCTCGATGGTCAATCCGCACGAGAACGCTGCACCGTCTGACTGAGGCGATCTTCTAAACAAGTAGCTTCTACTATCCTGTAATTCGGAGAGACGAACCAGGTATTCCGGGACCATATCCGCTGAGCAGTATTGGCAATAGACACGATCGATCACGGTTTGAATATAAAAGTAGAGCGTCAAACTGATTTAGAACGTTACCGATTGGTATAAAGTCAAACGTCATCCGAAGGCGTTAACTTCCGCGAATTTCACCGGCTACATCGAGAGACTAAGTTCGTGTTCAGCGGCTGAAATTAGCATCCATGTCAGTGACGGCCACCTTAACTTCATGTATGAGTTAGAAGATCCTGGGTCAATCCACTCGAGAACATTGCCACACCCCGTGAGATACGAACGGCTATGTCGATAGCATCACCGATCCAGCGATTCTGAGAGTGAAACCAGTTATTTTGGGCGTAAATTCACTCTACAGTATCGGCAATGCATACCATAATTCGCGGAGTGAATATTAATGTGGAGCACCTGAACGTTCAAGTTAGTTACTAATTGCAATGAAGTCAAACGCTTTACCGAATGCATTACTGTCCGAGAATTTAACCCGCCGAACCGAGAGTATACCTACGTGTTTAGGGAAACACAGAAGTAACCATTTTAGTGACAGGGACCTTAATTTCATTGTGAATAAGAAGAGCGAGGGTCAGACCGTTTGAGAGAGTTTCCACCTTCTGTGAGAGACGAACCGCTACTTCAATAGCTTCATCTACCCTGTAATTCGTAGTGTCAATCTAGGTATTCCGGGTGTAAATCCACTGAACAGTGTTGGCACTGTACACCTTATTTCTCAGCTTGTATATTAAAGTAGAGCAACAAACAAGTTGAGAACGTTACCAATTTGTATCCAGTCAAACCTTTTACGGAACGCCTTACCTGCCGTGAAACTAACCCGCTGTATCGACAGTATAACATCGTGTTCAGTGCAACAATATGCTACAAATTTTAACAGCGGTAGCTTTAATTTCATTAATGCTTTCGAAAATCGAGGGTCAAAACGAGCGAGAACATTACTTCTTTCTTTGAGAATCGAACGGCTGTGCCAATAGCATCCCCTATCCTATGATTCCGAGAGGGAAATCAGGTACTCCCGGAGTAAATCTGCTGAACAGTATGGGCAACAGGCATCATTATTCACGGTTTGAATATTACTTTATGCCGACAAAGCCGTTTGCGAACACTTCAAATTGGTATAAAGTCAAATGTTATATTGATGACTTTACCGTCCGAAAGCATGACGCGCTATGTCGACTGAATAACATCTTGTTCGGAGGGACGAATTGGTACACATTTTAGTGACATGCACCTTAATTCAATTTATGAATTACAAGGTCGAGTATCAAATATTTCGAGACTTTTACCACCTTCAGTGAGTGTCGAACGGCTAGGTGAATAGCTTCACCTATACAGCTATTTCGATAGGCAAACCAGGTGTGCCCGGAGGCAATCCGCTGTACAGTATTGCTATTGCACACCTTAATTTCCGGTTTAAGAATTGAATTGGAGCGTGAAGCCGTTTTAGACCCATATCAGTTGGTGTAAAATCAGACGTTTTACTAAATACCTTAGCTTTCTATAACATATCCCGTTGCAGCGAGTGTGTTTCCAAGTGAAAGCGCAAACAAATTAGTATGAATTGGAATGATGGGCACCTTAAATTCATGAATGAATATGAATATCGAGTGCTAAACCGTTTGAGATGGTTACCACCTTCTTTTATTGTCGAACGGCTGAGTCAACAGCTTCGTCGACTCTAGTGATTCCGAGCGTCAAGACTGGTATTCCAGGAGTAAACCCACTCAACAGTATTGTGAATAGAAACATTAATTCGCGGTATGAATATTAAAGTAGAGAGCCGAACCGCTTGAGAACGTTACCAATTGGAATAACGTCATACTCTTTACCGAAGACCATACCCTCCGAGAACCAAGTCTGCAGTATCCTGAGTATAGCACCGTTTTGACAGGAACGAATTAGCATAGATTTTCGTCACGGGCGCCTTAATTTCAGGTATAAAACCGAAGATCGATTGTCAAACCGTTTGGGAACGATACCACCATTTCTGAAGGCCGAGCAGCTATATCAATAGCGTTACCCATCCTGTGATTCCGAGAGACAATCCTTAGTACGAGGTTTGAATATTAGAGAAAGCGACTATCCGTTTGAGAACGTTACCAATTGGTATAAAGTTACACGTATTAAAGACGATCTTACCGTCCGAGACCTTAACCTGCTATATCGAGAGCATAACATGGTGTTCAGAGGGACGAATCAGTTTACCTTTTTGAGGCGGCACGTTAACTTCGTGTATGAATAAGAAGATCTACCGTCAAACCATTCGCGAAAGTTACCATCCTCCTTGAAAGTCCAATGCCTAAGTCAATAGCTTCACCTATCCTGTGGTTGCGAGTGTCAAAGCAGCTGTTCCAGGAGTAAATCCGCATTACATTATTGGCATTAGATACCCTATTTCACGGTATCATGTTTAAAGTGCACATTCAAACCGATGTCGAACGTTACGTAGCGGTGTAGAGTGTACCTTCTTGCAGAAGGAATTACCTTCCGGGGAGAGAAGCCACTGTATCGAGAGTATGACGTCGTGGATAGAGAAGCAAATTATTATTCATTCTAATGACGAACACCTTAATTGCGTGTATGAATAAGAAGATCGAGGGTCGATCCAGTCGAGAACGTTACCACCATCTGTGAGAGACGAACGGCTAAGTCTATACTTTCATCTATACTGTCATTCGGAGAGTCAAGCCAGGTATTCCTGGAGTAAGTACGCTGAACAGGATTAGTAATAGACACATTAATTGGCGGGTTGAATAATAAAGTAGGGCGTCAAGCCGTTTTAGAACGTTACCAACTGGTATAGTGTCAATCGATTACCGAAGGCGATACCTTCCGCGAACCTCACTTGCTTCATCGAGAGTGTAACGTCAGGATCTGAGAAAGACGTTAGTCTTCATTTCAGTAACGGGCACCATAACTTCATGTATGAATTTCGAGATCAAGTGCCAAACCGTTCGAGAACGTTGCCACGTTATATGATATTCGAACAGCTATGTCAATAGCTTCACATATCCAGTGTTTCCGCGAGTCATACCATGTATTCCTGTAGTAAATCCGCTGAGCAGTACTGGCGACGGGCAGCATAATTCACGGTGCGAAAATTAAAGTATTGTGGCCCAGCAGTTTTAGCGCATTGCCAAGTGCTATAAAGTCAAACATTTTACAGATGGACTTACTATCGGAGAAGCAAGCCCGCCGTTTCGTGAGTTGAGCACCATGTTCAGGGAAAGAAATTAGTCCTCAATTCCGTGACGGGCGCCATAATTTCATGTATAAATTAGATGATGGATTGTGAAATCGGTCAAGAACGTTACCACCATCTGTGAGAGGGGGAGGGCTGTGTCAATAGCTTCACCTATCCTGTGATTCGGAGAGGCAAATCAGGTATTCCTGTAGTAAATCGGCTGAGCAGTATTGGCATTAGAAGTCTTAATACAGGGTATAAATATTAAAATAGATGGTCAATCCGTCGAGGAACACTACCAATTGGTATAGAGTCACTTTTTTACCGAATACATAACCATATATGAACTTAACGCGCTGTAGCGAGTGGCATGCTCAGTGCTCAAGGAAACAAATGGGTAGACATTATAGCAAAAGTACGCCTTATTTTCAAAGATGAATGAGTAGATCGCGTGTCAAACCGTTCCAGACCGCTACCACCTACTTTGAGATTCGAACGGGAAAGTCAATAGCATCATATATCCTATGACTCCGAAAGTCAAACGAGATCATCTGGGAGTAAATGCACTGCACAGCATTGGCAGGAGTACCTTAGTTCGCGGTGTGCATATTAAAGTGGTGCGTCATACCGTTTGAGAGCGTTACCAATTGGTATAACGTCAACCACTTTACCACGTGCCTTACCTTCCGAGAAACAAACACGCTGTATCGAGAGTATAACTTCGCGATGAGATATACAAACTAGTACACATTTAAGTGACAGGCACCATAATTTCATGTACGAGTAAGACAATCAAATGCCTAGAAGTTCGAGAAAGTTACCACCTTCTTTGGTAGTCGAACGGCTTAGTCAAAAGCTTCACAAATCTTGCGATTCCGCCAGCCAAACCAGTTAATCCGAGAATAAATCCATTATACAGTATTAGCAATAGACACCTTATCTCACGGTTTGAATAACAAAGTACCAAGTCAATCCATTGCAGCACGTAACCTATTAGTATAGAGTCAAACTTTTTACCGAAGGCCTCACATTCTTAAACCCTTAACCGCAGTAGCGAGTGTCGTATTTAGAGCTCGCGGAAACAAATTAGTAAACATTTTAGCAGGCGGACACATTATTTTCATGTAGGAATAGAATAATCGGGAGTCAGACCGTTCCAGAAAGTTCGCACCTACTTCTATGTCGAACAGCAAAGTCAATAGCATCACCTAAACTATTATTCCGATAGTCAAACCAGGTATTTCAGGAATCAATCCGCTCTACACTATT
>NW_027471871.1:0-18234 GCF_051020765.1 Lasioglossum baleicum | reverse complement strand
ACCACAGTAATAGTCGAAAATATCAATACAGCAAATATCCATATTATATATCCAATAAAATTAGCTCACCACAATAATAGTCGAAAATATCAGTAGAGCAAATATCCGTATTATATATCCAATAAAATTAGCTCACCACAATACAAGTCGATTATATCAATACAGCAAATTTGCATAATATATATACAATAAAACTAGCTCACCACAATACTAGTCGAAAATATCAGAAGTGAATATTTTAAAATTATATATGCAATAAAATAGGCTCACCACAATTCTAGTCGAATATATCAGTACAGCAACTGTTCATATTATGTATGCAATAAAATTAGCCAAGGACAATACTTTTCGAAAATATCAGTAGAGCAAATATTCATATTATATATGCAATAAAATTAGCTGACCACAGTACTAGTCGAAAATATCAATAGATCAAATTTTCGACAATAGAATTTGTTTTCAGTAGAAACTTTCAATTGAACAAATTTACATATTATATACGCAATAAAATTAGATAAGGACAGTGCTAGTTGGAAATATCACTAGAGCAAATTTTCACATTATAAATTCAACAAAATTAGGTCACCAGATTACTTGGCGGAAATATCAGTAAAGCAAATTTTCATATCATGTATGCAATAAATTAGCACACCACAATACTATTCGCAAAATTGAGTAGATCAAGTTTTCATATTATATATGCAATAAAATTAGCCTACCACAATACTAGTCGAAAATATCTGTAGCCCAAGTTTTCATAATATATATCCAATAAAATTTGCGCACCACCATTCTAGTTGAAAATATCAGTAGAGCTAATTCTCATATTACATGTGCAATATAATCAGCTCACTACAATACTAGTCGAAAATATCAGTAGAGCAACTTTTCATATTATATATCCAATAAAATTGGCTCATTTCAATACTAGTCGAATATATCAGTAGAGCAAATTTTCATATAATATATATGCAATATCATCAGCTCACCACAATACTCGTCGGATATATCAGTAGAGCAAATTTTCATAATATATATGCAATAACATTAGCTCACGACAGTACTAGTCGAAAATATCAATAAAGCAATTTATCATATTATATATGCAATAAAATCAGCTCACCACAACACTAGTCCAATATATCAGTACAGCATATGTTCATGTTATATATGCAGTAAAATTAGAGTAAGACAATACTATTCGCAAATATCAGTAGAGCAAATTTTCATATTATATATGCAATAAAATTAGCTCACCGCAATACCAGTCGAAAATATAAATACAGCATATTTTCATATTACATGTGCAATATAATTGGCTCACCACAATACTAGTCGAAAATATCAGTAGAGCAACTTTTCATATTATATAACCAATAAAATTGGCTCACTTCAATACTAGTGGAAAATATCAGTAGATCCAATTATGAATAATAAAATTTTTCATGCGTTGAAAATGTCAATAGATCATATTTTCATACTGCATATACAATAAAATTAGCTCACCACAATACTAGTCGAAAATATCAGGAGAGCTAATTTTCATATTACATGTGCAATATGATTAACTCACCACAATACTAGTCGAAAATATAAGCAGAGCAAATATTCATATTATATATGCATAAAAATTAGCTCACCACAATACTAGTCGAATATATCAGTAGAGCAAATTTTCATACTGCATATACAATAAAATTAGATCATCACAATACTAGTCGGAAATATCAGTAGAGCAAATTTTCATATTATATAGCCAATAAAATAAGCTCTCCACAACACTAGTCGAATATGTCAGTACAGCAAATGTTCATGTCATATATGCAATAAAATTAGCCTAAGACAATACTATTCGAAAATATCACTAGAGCAAATTTTCATATTATATATGCAATAAAATTAGCTCACAACAATACTAGTCGAAAATAGCAGTAGAGCAAATTTTCATATTATGTATGCAATAAAATTAGCTCACCACAATACTGGTCGAAAATATCAGTAGAGCAAATGTTCATATTAGATATCCAATAGAATTAGCTCACCACAATACCAGACGATAATATCGGTAGATGCATTTTTAAACAATAAAATTTGTCGGCAGAAGAAAATTTCAATATTGCAAATTTTCATATTATATAAGCAAAGGAATTAGCTCACCACAATTCTAGTCGAAAATGTCAGTAGAACAAATTTTCATATCATATATGCAATAAAATCAGCTCACCACAATACTTGTCGAAAATATCATTAGAGCAACTTTGTATATTATATATGAAATAAAGGTAGCTCACTACAATACTAGTAGCAAATACCAGTAGAGCAAATTTTCATATTATATATCCAATAAATTTAGCTCACCACAATACTATTGGAATATTTCAGTAGAGCAAGTTTTCGTGTTATATATGCAATAAAATAAGCACACCACGATACTTGTCGAAAATATCAATACAGCAAATTTTCATATTATATATCCAATAAAATAAGCTCACCACAATTCTAGTCGAAAATATCAATAAAGCAAATTTTCATATTATATACCCAATAAAATAAGCTCTCCACAACACTAGTCGAATATGTCAGTACAGCAAATGTTCATGTCATATATGCAATAAAATTAGCCTAAGACAATACTATTCGAAAATATCACTAGAGCAAATTTTCATATTATATATGCAATAAAATTAGCTGACCACAGTTCTAGTTGAAAATATCAATAGATCAAATTTTCTACAATAGAATTTGTCTTGAGCAGAAAATTTCATTTGAACAAATTTACATATCATATACGCAATAATATTAGCTCACCACAATACTAGTCGAAAATATCAATAGATCAAATTTTCCACAATAATATTTGTCTTCAGTAGAAAATTTCAAGAAAACAAATTTTCATATTATATACGCCAAGAAATTAGATAAGGACAGTGCTAGTTGGAAATATCAGTAGAGCAAATTTTCACATTATAAATGCAACAAAATTAGGTCACCACATTACTTGGCGGAAATATCAGTAAAGCAAATGTTCATATCATATATGCAATAAATTAGCACACCACAATACTATTCGCAAAATTGAGTAGATCAAGTTTTCATATTATATATGCAATAAAAATAGCTCACCACGATACTTGTCGAAACTATCAATAGAGCAAATGTTCATATTATATATGCAAATAAAATTAGCTCAGGACAATACTTGCAGAAAATATCAATATAGGAAATTTTTATATTATATATCCAATAAAATGAGCTCACGAAAATACTAGTCGATTATATCAGAAGAGCAAATTTTCATATTATATATTCAATAGTATTAGTCCACCACAATACTAGTCGAAAATATCAATAGAGCAAATTTTTATGTTATATTTCCAATAATATTAACTCACCTAAATACTAGTCGAAAGTATCTGTAGAGAAAATTTTCATATTATATACGCAATAAAATTAGCTCACCACAATACTAGTCGCAAACATCAGTAGGGCAAATTTTCATATCATATATCCAATAAAATTTGCACACCACCATTCTAGTCGAAAATATCAGTAGAGCTAATTCTCATATTACATGTGCAATATAATTAGCTCACCACAATACTAGTCGAAAAAAAGGGTGGAGGAAACTTTCATATTATATATCAAATAAATTTTGCTCACCACCATACTAGTCGAAAATATCAGTAGAGCTAATTCTCATATTACATGTGCAATATAATCAGCTCACTACAATACTAGCCGAAAATATCAGTAAAGCAACTTTTCATATTATATATCCAATAAAATTGGCTCATTTCAATACTAGTCGAATATATCAGTAGAGCAAATTTTCATATAATATATATGCAATATCATCAGCTCACCACAATACTCGTCGGATATATCAGTAGAGCAAATTTTCATAATATATATGCAATAACATTAGCTCACGACAGTACTAGTCGAAAATATCAATAAAGCAATTTATCATATTATATATGCAATAAAATCAGCTCACCACAACACTAGTCCAATATATCAGTACAGCATATGTTCATGTTATATATGCAGTAAAATTAGAGTAAGACAATACTATTCGCAAATATCAGTAGAGCAAATTTTCATATTATATATGCAATAAAATTAGCTGTCCACAGTACTAGTCAAAAATATCAATAGATCAAATTTTCCACAATAGAATTTGTCTTCAGTAGAAAATTTCAATTCAACAAATTTACATATTATATACGCAATAAAATAAGCTAACCACAATACTAGTCGAAAATATCAATAGATCAAATTTTCCACAATAAAAATTGTCTACAGTAGAAAATTTCAAGAAAACAAATTTTCATATTATATACGCCAAGAAATTAGATCACGACAGTGCTAGTCGGAAATATCAGTAGAGAAAATTTTCATATTGCATTTTCAATGAAATTTGCTCACCACAATTTTAGTCGAAAATAACAGTAGACCAAATTTTCATATTATATATGCAATAAAATTAGATCACCACAATACTAGTCGAAAATATCAGTAGATCAAACTTTCATATCATAAATGCAACAAAAATAGTTTACCACAATACTAGTCGAAAATATCAGTAAAGCAAATTTTCATATGATAAATGCAATAAAATTAGGACACCACAATACTTGTCGAAAATATCAGTAGAGCAAATTTTCATATTATATACGCAATAAAATTAGCTCACCACAATAGTGGTCGAAAATATCACTAGATCAAATTTTCGTATTATGTATGCAATAGAATTAGGTCACCATAATAATTGTCGAAAATATCAGTAGAGCAAATTTTCATATTATATATGCAATAGAATTAGCTCACCACAATACTAGTCGGAAATATCAATAGAGCAAATTTTTATATTATATTTCCAATAATATTAACTCACCACAATACTAGTCGAAAATATCAGTAGTTAAAATTTTCATATTATATACGCAATAAAATTAGCTCACCACAATACTAGTCGAAAATATCAATAGAGCTAATTTTTATATTATACATCCAATAAAATTAGCTCACCACAATACTAGCCGATTATGTCATTAGAGCAAATTTTCATATTATATATGCAATAAAATTAGCTCACCGCAATACTAGTCGAAAATATCAATACAGCATATTTTCATATTACATGTGCAATATAATTGGCTCACCACAATACTAGTCGAAAATATAAGCAGAGCAAATATTCATATTATATATGCATAAAAATTAGCTCACCACAATACTAGTCGAATATATCAGTAGAGCAAATTTTCATACTGCATATACAATAAAATTAGATCATCACAATACTAGTCGGAAATATCAGTATAGCATATTTTCATATCATATATGCGCACAATTAGCTCACCACAATACTAGTCGAAAATATTGGTAAAGCAAATTTTCATATTATACATGCAATAAAATTAGCTCACCACAATACCAGTCGAAAATGTCAATAGAACAAATTTTCATACTGCATATACAATAAAATTATCACACCACAATACTAGTCGAAAATATCAATATATCCAATTATAAACCAAAAATTTCGTCAGCAGTAGAAAATTTTAATAGAACAAATATTCATAATATATACGCAATAAAAATAGCTCACCACAATACTAGTCGAAAATAACAATAAAAGAAATTTTACACAATAAAATTTGTCACCAGAAGAAAAATACAATACAACGAATTTTCATATTATACAAGCAGTAGAATTAGCTCACCACATTACTGGTCGAAGATATCAGTAGATCAAATTTTCTTATTATATACGCAATGAAATTAGCTCACCACAATGCTAATCGAAAATATCAGTACAGCAAACTTTCATATTATATATTCAATAAAATAACCTCACCACAATGCTAGCCGGAAATATCAGTAGCGCAAATGTTCATATTATATATGCAATGAAATTAGCTCAACACAATACTAGTCGGAAATATCATTAAAGCAAATTTTCATATTATATATGGAGTGACATAAGCACACCACAATACTAGTCGAAAGTATCAGTAGATACAATTATGAATAGTAAAATTTGTCATCAGTTGAACATGTCAATAGAAAAAATTTTCATATTACATATGCAATAAAATTGGCTCACCACAATACTAGTCGAAAATATCACTAGAGCAAATTTTCATATTATATATTCCATAAAATTAGCTCACCACAATACCTGTCGAAAATATCAGTAGAGCAAATTTTCATATTATATAAGCAATAGAATTAGCTCACCACAATTCTAGTCGAAAATATCAGTGGACCAAATTTTCATATTATATATGCAATAAAATTAGATCACCACAATACTAGTCGAAAATATCAGTAGATCAAACTTTCATATCATAAATGCAACAGAAATAGGTTACCACAATACTAGTCGAAAATATCAGTAAAGCAAATTTTCATATGATAAATGCAATAAAATTAGGTCACCACAATACTTGTCGAAAACATCAGTAGAGCAAGTTTTCATATTATATACGCAATAAAATTAGCTCACCACAATACTAGTCGAAAATATCAGTAGATCAAACTTTCATATCATAAATGCAACAGAAATAGGTTACCACAATACTAGTCGAAAATATCAGTAAAGCAAATTTTTACATGATAAATGCAATAAAATTAGGTCACCACAATACTTGTCGAAAATATCAGTAGAGAAAATTTTCATATTATATATGCAATAAAATTAGCTCACCGCAATACTAGTCGAAAATATCAATACAGCATATTATCATATTACATGTGCAATATAATTGGCTCACTACAATACTAGTCGAAAATATAAGCAGAGCAAATATTCATATTATATATGCATAAAAGTTAGCTCACCACAATACTAGTCGAATATATCAGTAGAGCAAATTTTCATACTGCATATACAATAAAATTAGATCATCACAATACTAGTCGGAAATATCAGTATAGCATATTTTCATATCAAATATGCAACACAATTTGCTCACCAAAATACTGGTCGAAAATATTGGTAAAGCAAATTTTCATATTATACATGCAATAAAATTAGCTCACCACAATACCAGTCGAAAATGTCAATAGTACAAATTTTCATACTGCATATACAATAAAATTATCACACCACAATACTAGTCGAAAATATCAATATATCCAATTATAAACCAATAATATCGGCAGCAGTAGAAAATTTTAATAGAACAAATATTCATAATATATACGCAATAAAAATAGCTCACCACAATACTAGTCGAAAATAACAATAGAAGAAATTTTACAAAATAATATTTGTCACCAGAAGAAAAATACAATACAACAAATTTTCATATTATACAAGCAGTAGAATTAGCTCACCACATTACTGGTCGAAGATATCAGTAGATCAAATTTTCTAATTATATACGCAATGAAATTAGCTCACCACAATGCTAATCGAAAATATCAGTACAGCAAACTTTCATATTATATATGCAATAAAATAACCTCACCACAATGCTAGCCGGAAATATCAGTAGCGCAAATTTTCATTTTATATATGCAATGAAATTAGCTCAACACAATACTAGTCGGAAATATCAGTAAAGCAAATTTTCATATTATATATGGAGTGACATAAGCACACCACAATACAAGTCGAAAATATCAGTAGATACAATTATGAATAGTAAAATTTGTCATCAGTTGAAAATGTCAATAGAAAAAATTTTCATATTACATATGCAATAAAATTGGCTCACCACAATACTAGTCGAAAATATCACTAGAGCAAATTTTCATATTATATATTCAACAAAACTAGCTCACCACAATACCTGTCGAAAATATCAGTAGAGAAAGCTTTCATATTATATATGCAATGAAATTAGCTCACCACAATACTAGTCGAAAATATCAGTAAACCAAATTTCTATATTATATGTGCAATAAAATTAGCTCACCACAATACTAGTCGAAAATATCAATACAGCATATTATCATATTACATGTGCAATATAATTGGCTCACTACAATACTAGTCGAAAATATCAGTAGAGCAAACTTTCATATTATATATGCAATAAAATTACTTCACCACAATACTAGTCGCAAATATCAGTAGAGCAAATTTTCATATTACATGTGCAATAAAATTAGCTCACCACAATACTAGTCGAATTTATCAGTAGGACAAATTTTCACATTATATATGCAATAAAATTATCTCACCACAATACTAGTCGACAGTATCACAAGGGAAAATAATCATACCATATATGCAATGAAATTAGCTCACCACAATACTAATCGAAAATATCAGTAGCGCAAAAATTACATTTTGTATATGCAATAAAATTAGGTCACCACAATACTTGTCGAAAATATCAGTAGAGCAAATTTTCATATTATATACGCAATAAAATTAGCTCACCACAATAGTGGTCGAAAATATCACTAGATCAAATTTTCATATTATATATTCAACAAAACTAGCTCACCACAATACCTGTCGAAAATATCAGTAGAGAAAGCTTTCATATTATATATGCAATGAAATTAGCTCACCACAATACTAGTCGAAAATATCAGTAAACCAAATTTCTATATTATATGTGCAATAAAATTAGCTCACCACAATACTAGTCGAAAATATCAATACAGCATATTATCATATTACATGTGCAATATAATTGGCTCACTACAATACTAGTCGAAAATATCAGTAGAGCAAACTTTCATATTATATATGCAATAAAATTACTTCACAACAATACTAGTCGCAAATATCAGTAGAGCAAATTTTCATATTACATGTGCAATAAAATTAGCTCACCACAATACTAGTCGAATTTATCAGTAGGACAAATTTTCACATTATATATGCAATAAAATTATCTCACCACAATACTAGTCGACAGTATCACAAGGGAAAATAATCATACCATATATGCAATGAAATTAGCTCACCACAATACTAATCGAAAATATCAGTAGCGCAAAAATTACATTTTGTATATGCAATAAAATTAGGTCACCACAATACTTGTCGAAAATATCAGTAGAGCAAATTTTCATATTATATACGCAATAAAATTAGCTCACCACAATAGTGGTCGAAAATATCACTAGATCAAGTTTTCATATCATAAATGCAACAAAAATAGGTTACCACAATACTAGTCGAAAATATCAGTAAAGCAAATTTTCACATGATAAATGCAATAAAATTAGGTCACCACAATACTTGTCGAAAATATCAGTAGAGAAAATTTTCACATTATATATGCAATAAAATTAGCTCACCGCAATACTAGTCGAAAATATCAATACAGCATATTATCATATTACATGTGCAATAAAATTAGCTCACCACAATACTAGTCGAATTTATCAGTAGGACAAATTTTCACATTATATATGCAATAAAATTATCTCACCACAATACTAGTCGACAGTATCACAAGGGAAAATAATCATACCATATATGCAATGAAATTAGCACTCCAAAATACCAGTCAAAAATATCAGTAGAGCAAATTTTCATACTATGTGTTCAATAAAATTAGGTTACCGCAATACTACTCGAAAACATAAGTAGATCAAATTTCCATACTATATACGAAATAAAGTTTGCTCACAACAATACTAGTCCGAGATATCAGTGAAGCAAATTCTCATATTATATATGGAATAAAATTGGCTCACAGGAGTACTAGTCAATAATATCAGTAGAGCATATTTTCATATTACATAAGCAATGAAATTAGCTCACCACAATACTAGTCAAAAATGGCAGTAGCACAAATTTTCATATTATATATGCTATAATGTTAGCTCTCCACAATACTAGTCGAAAATATCAGTGCAGCAAATTTTTATATTATATATGCTACTAAATTAGCTCACCACAATACTAGTCGAATATATCGGTCGCTCAAATTTAGAACTATAAGATTTGTCTCCAGTATAAAATTTCAATAGAACGAGTTTTCATATTATATAGGCATTAAAATTAACTCACTGCAATACTAGCCGAAAATATCAGTAAGCAAATCCTCATGTTATATGTGCAATAAAATTAGTACACCAGAATACTAGTCGGAAATATCGAGTGGTCAAATTTTGCACAATAAAGCTAGTGACAAGGAGTAAATTTCAATAAAACAAATTTTCATATTACATATGCTATAAATCTAGCTCTCCACAATACTAGTCGGAAATATCAGTAGAACAAATTTTCATATTATATATGCAACGAAATTAGTTCACAAAAATACTAATCGAAAATGTCGACACATCATATTATGTGAAATAAAATTTGTCAACAGTATAAAATTTCAATAGAACGAGTATTCATATTATATTATATACGCTATATAATTAGCTCACCACAATACTAGTCGAATATATCAGTAGAGCAAATTTTCATACTCCATATACAATAAAATTAGATCATCACAATTCTAGTCGGAAAATATCAGTATAGCATATTTTCATATCATATATGCAACACAATTAGCTCCCCACAATACTAGTCGAAAATATCAGTATAGCAAATTTTCATATTATATATGCAGTGACATAAGCACACCACAATACTAGTCAAAAATATGAGTAGAGAAATATTTCATATTATATATGCAATAAAATTAACTGACCACGGTACTAGTCGAAAATAACAATAGAGCAGCATTACACTATGAAATTTGTGACCAGTGGAAAATTTCAATAAAACAAATTTTCATATTATATATGCGATAAAGTTAGCTCTCCACAATATTAGTCGAAAATGTCAGTAGAGCAAATTTTCATATTATATATGCTAAAAAATTTGTTCAACACAATACTAGTTGGAAATATCGGTAGAGCAAATTTTCATACTGCATATACAATAAAATTAGCTCGCCACAATACTAGTCGAAAATATCAGTAAAGCAAATTTTCATACTGCATATACAATAAAATTAGCTCGCTACAATACTAGTCGAAAATGTCAGTAAAGCAAATTTTCATATTATATATGCAGAGACATAAGCACACCACAATACTAGTCAAAAATATCAGTAGGGAAAGTTTTCATATTATATATGCAATAATATTAACTGACCACGGTACTAGTCGAAAATAGCAATAGAGCAAGCATTACACTATAAAATTTGTCAACAGTAGAAAGTTTCAATACAACAAATTTTCATATTATACATGCAATAAAATTAGCTCACCACAATAATGGTCGAAAATATAAGTAGAGCAAATTTTTATATTATATATGCAAAACAATTGGCTCACCAAAATACTAGTCGCAAATATCAATAGAACGAATTTCCATACTGCATATACAATAAAATTAGCTCACCACAATGCGATACGAAAATATCAGTATGCATATTTTCATGCTATATAGGCAATAAAATTAGCTCACCACAACACTAGTCGAAAATATCGATACATCAAATCTTGCACAATACCATTTGTTACCAGGAGGAAATTTCATTTGAAAAAATTTTCATATTATACAAGCAGTAAAATTAGCTCACCACAATACTGGTCGAAAATATCAGTAGAGTAAATTTTCATATTATATATCCCATAGAATTACCTCACCACAGTACTAGTCGAAAATATCAGTAGTGCAAATTTTCATATTATACATGCAATAAAATTAGCTCACCACAATAATAGTCGAAAATATCAGTAGAGCAAATTCTCATATTATATATCCAATAAAATTACCTCACCACAATACTAGTCGGAAATATCAGTACAGCAAATGTCCATACTATATATGCAGTGACATAAGCACACCACAATACTATTCGAAAATATGAGTAGAGAAAGTTTTCATATTATATGTGCAATAGAATTAGCTGACCACGGTACTAGTCGAAAATAACAATAGAGCAAGTTTAACACTATAAAATTTGACAGCAGTAGGAAATTTCAATACAACAAATTTTCATATTATACATGCAGTAAAATTAGCTCACCACAACACTGGTCGAAAATATCAGTAGGGCAAATTTTATATTATATATGCAAAACAATTGGCTCACCAAAATACTAATCGCAAATATCAATAGATCGAATTTTCATACTGCATATACAATAAAATTAGCTCTCCACAATTCGAATCGAAAATATCAGCATGCAAATTCTCGCCTTATATAGGCACTAAAATTAGCCCACCACAAAACTAGTCGAAAATATCGATACAAGAAATCGTGCACAATACAATTTGTTACCAGTAGGAAGTTTCAGATGATAACATTTTCATATTATAAACGCAATAAAATAATCTCACCTCAATACTAGTCGAAATTATCAGTAGAGAAAATTTTCATATTTTATATGCAATAAAACTAGCTCACCACAATACTAGTCGAAAATATCAGTATAGCAAATTTTCATATTATACAAACAATAAAATTAACTAACCACAATACCTGTCGAAAATATCAGTATGCAAATGTTCATAATATATAGGCAATAAGATTAGCCTACCACAATACTAGTCGAAAATATCAGTAAAGAAAGTTTTCATATTGTATATGCAATGAAATTAGCTCACCACAATAATAGTCGAAAAAATCTGTGGAGCAAATTTTCATATTATATATGCAATGAAATTAGCTCACCACAATACTAGTCGAAAATATCAGTAAAGCAAATATTCATATAACATATGCAATAAAATTAGCTCACCACAATACTAGTCGAAAATATCAGTACAGAAAGTTTTCATATTATATATGCAATAAAATTATCTCACCACAATACTAGTCGAAAGTGTCAGTATGGAAAATTTGCTTATTATAAATGCAATGAAATTAGCTCATCACAACACTAGTCGATAATATCAGTAGAGCAAATTTCCATACTATATACGCATTGAAATTTGCTCACCGCAATACTAGTCGAAAATATCAGTGGAGCAAATTTTCATATTATATATCCAATAAAATTACCGCACCACAATACGAGTCGGAAATATCAGTAGAGCAAATGTCCATATTATATATGCAGTGACATAAGCACACCACAATACTATTCGAAAATATGAGTAGAGAAAGTTTTCATATTATATGGGCATTAAAATTAGCTGACCACGGTACTAGTCGAAAATAACAATAGAGCAAGTTTTACACTATAAAATTTGACAGCAGTAGAAAATTTCAATGCAACAAATTTTCGTATTATACATGCAGCAAAATTAGCTCACCACAACACTGGTCGAAAATATCAGTAGAGCAAATTTTATATTATATATGCAAAACAATTGGCTCACCAAAATTCTAGTCGCAAATATCAATAGATCGAATTTTCATACTGGATATACAATAAAATTAGCTCACCAGAATTCGAATCGAAAATATCAGCATGCAAATTCTCGCCTTATATAGGCACTAAAATTAGCCCACCACAAAACTAGTCGAAAATATCGATACAAGAAATCGTGCACAATACAATTTGTTACCAGTAGGAAGTTTCAGATGATAACATTTTCATATTATATACGCAATAAAATGATCTCACCTCAATACTAGTCGAAATTATCAGTAGAGAAAATTTTCATATTTTATATGCAATAAAACTAGCTCACCACAATACTAGTCGAAAATATCAGTATAGCAAATTTTCATATTATACAAACAATAAAATTAACTAACCACAATACCTGTCGAAAATATCAGTATGCAAATGTTCATAATATATGGGCAATAAGATTAGCCTACCACAATACTAGTCGAAAATATCAGTAAAGAAAGTTTTCATATTGTATATGCAATGAAATTAGCTCACCACAATAATAGTCGAAAAAATCTGTGGAGCAAATTTTCATATTATATATGCAATAAAATTAGATCACCACAATACTAGTCGAAAATATCAGTAGATCAAACTTTCATATCATAAATGCAACAGAAATAGGTTACCACAATACTAGTCGAAAATATCAGTAAAGCAAATTTTTATATGATAAATGCAATAAAATTAGGTCACCACAATACTTGTCGAAAATATCAGTAGATCAAACTTTCATATCATAAATGCAACAGAAATAGGTTACCACAATACTAGTCGAAAATATCAGTAAAGCAAATTTTCATATGATAAATGCAATAAAATTAGGTCACCACAATACTTGTCGAAAACATCAGTAGAGCAAGTTTTCATATTATATACGCAATAAAATTAGCTCACCACAATACTAGTCGAAAATATCAGTAGATCAAACTTTCATATCATAAATGCAACAGAAATAGGTTACCACAATACTAGTCGAAAATATCAGTAAAGCAAATTTTTATATGATAAATGCAATAAAATTAGGTCACCACAATACTTGTCGAAAATATCAGTAGATCAAACTTTCATATCATAAATGCAACAGAAATAGGTTACCACAATACTAGTCGAAAATATCAGTAAAGCAAATTTTCATATGATAAATGCAATAAAATTAGGTCACCACAATACTTGTCGAAAACATCAGTAGAGCAAGTTTTCATATTATATACGCAATAAAAATAGCTCACCACAATACTAGTCGAAAATAACAATAGAAGAAATTTTACAAAATAATATTTGTCACCAGAAGAAAAATACAATACAACAAATTTTCATATTATACAAGCAGTAGAATTAGCTCACCACATTACTGGTCGAAGATATCAGTAGATCAAATTTTCTAATTATATACGCAATGAAATTAGCTCACCACAATGCTAATCGAAAATATCAGTACAGCAAACTTTCATATTATATATGCAATAAAATAACCTCACCACAATGCTAGCCGGAAATATCAGTAGCGCAAATTTTCATTTTATATATGCAATGAAATTAGCTCAACACAATACTAGTCGGAAATATCAGTAAAGCAAATTTTCATATTATATATGGAGTGACATAAGCACACCACAATACAAGTCGAAAATATCAGTAGATACAATTATGAATAGTAAAATTTGTCATCAGTTGAAAATGTCAATAGAAAAAATTTTCATATTACATATGCAATAAAATTGGCTCACCACAATACTAGTCGAAAATATCACTAGAGCAAATTTTCATATTATATATTCAACAAAACTAGCTCACCACAATACCTGTCGAAAATATCAGTAGAGAAAGCTTTCATATTATATATGCAATGAAATTAGCTCACCACAATACTAGTCGAAAATATCAGTAAACCAAATTTCTATATTATATGTGCAATAAAATTAGCTCACCACAATACTAGTCGAAAATATCAATACAGCATATTATCATATTACATGTGCAATATAATTGGCTCACTACAATACTAGTCGAAAATATCAGTAGAGCAAACTTTCATATTATATATGCAATAAAATTACTTCACCACAATACTAGTCGCAAATATCAGTAGAGCAAATTTTCATATTACATGTGCAATAAAATTAGCTCACCACAATACTAGTCGAATTTATCAGTAGGACAAATTTTCACATTATATATGCAATAAAATTATCTCACCACAATACTAGTCGACAGTATCACAAGGGAAAATAATCATACCATATATGCAATGAAATTAGCTCACCACAATACTAATCGAAAATATCAGTAGCGCAAAAATTACATTTTGTATATGCAATAAAATTAGGTCACCACAATACTTGTCGAAAATATCAGTAGAGCAAATTTTCATATTATATACGCAATAAAATTAGCTCACCACAATAGTGGTCGAAAATATCACTAGATCAAGTTTTCATATCATAAATGCAACAAAAATAGGTTACCACAATACTAGTCGAAAATATCAGTAAAGCAAATTTTCACATGATAAATGCAATAAAATTAGGTCACCACAATACTTGTCGAAAATATCAGTAGAGAAAATTTTCATATTATATATGCAATAAAATTAGCTCACCGCAATACTAGTCGAAAATATCAATACAGCATATTATCATATTACATGTGCAATATTATTGGCTCACTACAATACTAGTCGAAAATATCAGTAGAGCAAATATTCATATTATATATGCAATAAAATTACTTCACCACAATACTAGTCGCAAATATCAGTAGAGCAAATTTTCATATTACATGTGCAATAAAATTAGCTCACCACAATACTAGTCGAATTTATCAGTAGGACAAATTTTCACATTATATATGCAATAAAATTATCTCACCACAATACTAGTCGACAATATCACAAGGGAAAATAATCATACCATATATGCAATGAAATTAGCTCTCCACAATACTAATCGAAAATATCAGTAGCGCAAAAATTACATTTTGTATATGCAATAAAATTAGGTCACCACAATACTTGTCGAAAATATCAGTAGAGCAAATTTTCATATTATATACGCAATAAAATTAGCTCACCACAATAGTGGTCGAAAATATCACTAGATCAAGTTTTCATATCATAAATGCAACAAAAATAGGTTACCACAATACTAGTCGAAAATATCAGTAAAGCAAATTTTCACATGATAAATGCAATAAAATTAGGTCACCACAATACTTGTCGAAAATATCTGTAGAGAAAATTTTCATATTATATATGCAATAAAATTAGCTCACCGCAATACTAGTCGAAAATATCAATACAGCATATTATCATATTACATGTGCAATATAATTGGCTCACTACAATACTAGTCGAAAATATAAGCAGAGCAAATATTCATATTATATATGCATAAAAATTAGCTCACCACAATACTAGTCGAATATATCAGTAGAGCAAATTTTCGTACTGCATATACAATAAAATTAGATCATCACAATACTAGTCGGAAATATCAGTATAGCATATTTTCACATTATATATGCAATAAAATTATCTCACCACAATACTAGTCGACAATATCACAAGGGAAAATAATCATACCATATATGCAATGAAATTAGCACTCCAAAATACCAGTCAAAAATATCAGTAGAGCAAATTTTCATACTATGTGTTCAATAAAATTAGGTTACCGCAATACTACTCGAAAACATAAGTAGATCAAATTTCCATACTATATACGAAATAAAGTTTGCTCACAACAATACTAGTCCGAGATATCAGTGAAGCAAATTTTCATATTATATATGGAATAAAATTGGCTCACAGGAGTACTAGTCAATAATATCAGTAGAGCATATTTTCATATTATATAAGCAATGAAATTAGCTCACCACAATACTAGTCAAAAATGGCAGTAGCACAAATTTTCATATTATATATGCTATAATGTTAGCTCTCCACAATACTAGTCGAAAATATCAGTGCAGCAAATTTTTATATTATATATGCTACTAAATTAGCTCACCACAATACTAGTCGAATATATCGGTCGCTCAAATTTAGAACTATAAGATTTGTCTCCAGTATAAAATTTCAATAGAACGAGTTTTCATATTATATAGGCATTAAAATTAACTCACTGCAATACTAGCCGAAAATATCAGTAAGCAAATCCTCATGTTATATGTGCAATAAAATTAGTACACCAGAATACTAGTCGGAAATATCGAGTGGTCAAATTTTGCACAATAAAGCTAGTGACAAGGAGTAAATTTCAATAAAACAAATTTTCATATTACATATGCTATAAATCTAGCTCTCCACAATACTAGTCGGAAATATCAGTAGAACAAATTTTCATATTATATATGCAACGAAATTAGTTCACAAAAATACTAATCGAAAATGTCGACACATCATATTATGTGCAATAAAATTTGTCAACAGTATAAAATTTCAATAGAACGAGTTTTCATATTATATTATATACGCTATATAATTAGCTCACCACAATACTAGTCGAATATATCAGTAGAGCAAATTTTCATACTCCATATACAATAAAATTAGATCATCACAATTCTAGTCGGAAATATCAGTATAGCATATTTTCATATCATATATGCAACACAATTAGCTCCCCACAATACTAGTCGAAAATATCAGTATAGCAAATTTTCATATTATATATGCAGTGACATAAGCACACCACAATACTAGTCAAAAATATGAGTAGAGAAATATTTCATATTATATATGCAATAAAATTAACTGACCACGGTACTAGTCGAAAATAACAATAGAGCAGCATTACACTATGAAATTTGTAAGCAGTAGAAAGTTTCAATACAACAAATTTTCATATTATACATGCAATAAAATTAGCTCACCACAATAATGGTCGAAAATATCAGTAGAGTAAATTTTCATATTATATATCCCATAGAATTACCTCACCACAGTACTAGTCGAAA
>NW_027471870.1:0-18248 GCF_051020765.1 Lasioglossum baleicum | reverse complement strand
TTCCAGGAATCAAACCAGGCAATCCGGGAGTCATTCCGCTGTACATTATAGGCAGTGGACTCCGTGATTCACGGTTTGAATATTTAAGTACAAGGTCTATGATTTGTAAAACGATACCTATTTGTATTTATGTCAAAAATTTTACCGAAGGACATACCTTCCGAGACAGTACAACTTTGTGTATAGCGAAAACAATTAATCTACATCTTAATGACGGGCCCCTTTATTTCATTTAGGAATTACATGATCACGTATTAAACCGTTCGGTAACGTTACCTCTTTCGGTGAGTATCGAACTGATAATTCAATAGCTACACCTATTCTGTGATTCTGATTGTCAGACAAGGTATACCTGGAGAAAATCCGCTTAACAGCATTGGCATTAGTCACCTTATTTCGCGGCTTGTATATTAAGGTAGAGCGGCAAAACATATGAGAACGTTTCCAATTTGCATCGGGTCAAAACCTTTTACCGAAAGCCTTACCTGAGGTGAATCTAACCTGATGTATCGGGAGTACAACATTGTGAATAGTGGAACAAATTACTATAAATTTTAGTTACGGGCACATTAATTTCAGGAATGAATTAGAAGATCGGGTGTCAAACCGTTTGAGACCGTTACTACCTTCTATGATATTCCAGACAGCTGAGTCAATAGCTTCACCTATCCCGTGAGTCAGAGAGGTAAGCCAGGTATTCCGGCAGAAAATCCGCTGAACAGTATTGGCATTATGCACCCTACTTCGCGGTATAAATATTTAATTTCAGTGGCAAACCGCTGTAGAACGTTACGAGTTAGTAGTGAGACAAATTTTTTTTCGAAGGCCTTACCTTCAGAGAAGTTAACCCGCCGTCTGGTGAGTATAAGTTAATGTTCAGAGAGGCAAATTAATATACATCTTAGTATCGTGCACCATAATATCATGCATGAATTAGTGGACAGATGGTCAAACCGCTCGCGAACATTGCCACCATCATTGAGAGACGGACGTCTAAGCCAATAGTTTCACCTATCCTGTTATTCCGAAAATCAGACATTGTATTACCGGAGTAAATCCGCTGAATAGTATTGGCAATTGACACCATAATTCACGGATTGAATGTAAGTGCAGAGCGTAAAGCGGTTTGAGAGCGTTACCAATTGGTATAAAGTCAAACGTTTTACGCAAGACGATACCTTCCTAGAACCTCACCCGCTGGATCGAGAGTAAATATTCGTGTCCAGAGAACGAAATTAGTGTTCATTTATGCACCATAATATCATGTATGAATTAGAAGGTCGAGAGTCCAAACCTTTGAGAACATCCCCCCATTTACTGGGGGCAGAACGGCTAAGTCACTAGCTTCACATGTCCAATGATTCGGAGAGTCAAACCAGGCATTGTAGGAACAAATCCGCTGACCATTGTTGCCGACAGTCACCATAACTCACGGTTTGGATAAAAAGGTAGAGCGTCAAACCGTTGTAGAAGATAACCTATATTTGTCGGGTCAAGCGTGTTACAGAATGCCTTACCCTCCGAAAAACTAACTTGCTGTACGGGAGCACAACACAGTGTACAGTGGTACGAAATAGTACACAGTGACGAGCACCTTCATTTCCCGCATGAATTAGAAGGTCGAGGGTCAAGCAATTCGAGATCGCTACCAACATCTTTGACATTAGATCAGCTACGTCAATAGCTTCGGCGAACCTGTGATTGCGAGAGTGGAACCTGGTATTCGGGCTGAAAATCCGCTCAACCGTATTGGCAACAGACACCTTAATTCTCCGAGGGAATATTCCACTAGATCGACAAAACGATTGAGTGCGTTACCAATTGCTATACAGTCAAACGTTCGACGGATGACCTAATAATTTGAAAGCCTACCCCGCTGTATCAAGAGTATAACTTCCTGGTCAGAGATTCAAATTAGTATTCAGGTTAACGGCGGCACCATAATTTCATGTATGAGTAAGAAGATCGAGTGTCAATCTTTTAGATAACGCACCACCTTCTTTGGGAGTGGAATGGCTTAGTCCATAGCTTCACGGTTCTTGTGGTTCCGCGAATCAAGCAATGTATTCCGGGAGTAAATCCGCTGAACTGTATTAGCAACCGACACATTAATTCACGGTTTCAATTATAAAGTAGATTGTCAATCCGTTTCATAACGTTACCAATTTCTATAAAGTCATACGCTTTACCGAAGACCATACCCTCCGAATTACTAACCCGCTGTATCGAGAGAATATCTTCGTGATTAGGAAAACACATTGCTATTCAATTTAGTGACGTCATCTTAAATTCATGTATGAATTAGTAGATCGAGGTTCAAACCGTTGGAGAACGTTGCCTCCTTCTTTGAGAGTCGAGCGGCTGAGTCAATAGCTTCAACTATTCCGTGATTCCGGGGGGCAACTCTGGAAAACCAAGACTAAGACCGCAAAAGGGTATTGGCAACTGACACATTATTTCACGGTCTGAATATTAAAGTAAAGCTTCAAACCCTTTTAGAGCGTTGTCAATTTGTATAGAGTCCAACTTTTCACCGCAGGCAGCACTTTCCGAGAATCTAATCCGCTGCCTCGACAGTATAAATATGTGACGAGAGATACAAATTAGTATACATTTTATTGATCGGCAAGTTAATTTCGAGCATGAATTGGAAGATCGAAGGACAAACCGTTCGAGAAAGTTAACTCCTTCTTTGAGAGACTAACGGCGGAGTCATTAGCTTTACCCTTTCTTGTGATTGCCAGAGTCAAACCTGGTGTTCCATGCGTAAACCAGCTGTACAGTATTGGCACGAGATACCTTATTCACGGCATGAAAATTAAAGTTGACCGTCAAGCCGTTTGACAACGTTACCAATTGCTATATAGCCAAGCGTTTTACGGAAAACATTACCCTACGAAAAACTAACCCGCTGTATCGAGGGAATAACTTCGTGTTCAGAGAAAGAAATTGGAATTCATTTCAGTGACGTGCACCTTAACATCATGTATGAATTAGAAGATCGAGGAACAATCCGATCCAGGACGTTACCACCATCTATGAGAGACGAACGGCTAAGCCAATAACTCCGCATATCGTGTGATTCCGAAAGTTATACCTGATACCCCGGGATTAAATGCGCTGAAGAGTATTGGCAATAGACACCTCAATTCTGATATGTATACCAAAGTAGACCGTCAAACTGTTTGAGAACGTTAGCGATTGGCATAACGTCATACTCTTTTCCGGATACCTTACCTTCCGAGAATATAACCCGCTGTATCGTGGGTATAACTTTGTGTACAGCGAAACAAATTAGTTTACATTTCAGTGACGCGCACGTTGATTTCATGTATGAATTAGAAGATCGAGTGCCAAACTTTTCGAGAGCCCTATCACCTTATTTGAAATACGCACACCTAATTTAATAGCTGCAGCTATCCTGTGATTCCAATGGTCATATCAGGTATTCCGAAAGTGAATTTAGCTGTCTAGTATTAGCAACAGTGACCTTAATTCACGCTATGAATATCAAAGTAGAAGGTCCACCCATTGGAGAACATTGCCAATTGGTGTAAGGTTAAGCTCTTTACCGAAAGACTTACCGTCCGAGAAGATATCCCGCCGTATCGAGAATACTACTCCGTGGCTAGAGAAACGCATTAGGACAAATTTTAATGACGGCACTCTAATTTTATGTATGAATATGAAGATCGAGAGACAAGCCGTTGGAGTACGTTACCAACCTTCTTGAATGTCGCAAAGATAAGCAAGGAGCGTCACTGATCCTGCGAAACTGAGAGTCAAGCCAGGAATTCCGGGAGTATATCCGCGAAATAGTTTCGGCAATTGACACCATAATTCGCGGTATGAATACTGGAGTAGAGATTCAGACCATTGGAGGCCATTGCCAATTGGTATGAGGTCATTCGTTTTACCGAAGTCATTACCATTCGAGAAACGAACCCGCTGTATCGAGAATATAACTGCGTGAGTAGAGACACGTTAGTATACATCTTAGTTGCGGCACCTTAATTTCGTGTATGAATTAGATGTTCGAAGGTCAAACAGTTCGATATCGTTAGCACCAACTTTGAGATTCGAACGGTTAACCAATAGCTTCACCTTTACCTGTGATTCCGAGAGTCAAACCTGGTATTCTAGGATTAATTCCGCTGAACAGTATTGATAATGGACACATTAATTCACGGTATGGATATTAAAGTTCGGAGTCAAACCGTCGGAGAACATTACCAATTGGTATGGAGTCATTCCTTTTACCGAATACATTGCATTCCTAGAACCCAACCGGCTGCAGCTAGTGGCATGGTTATTGCTCACTGAAACAAATGAGTAGACATGAAAGCAGAGGCATACCTTGTTTTCGTGTATCAATTAGAAAATCAAGTGTTAAAACGTTAGAGAACGTTGCCACCTTCTGTGAGAGACAGGCAGCTAAGTCAATAGCTTCACCTATCCTATGATTCGGACTGTCAAGCCAGGTATTCCTGGAGAAAGTCCGCAGAGGACATTTGGCAATAGACACCTTAAGTCACGGATTGGGTAAAAAAGTGGAGCGTCAAACCATTTCAGAGCATTGCCAGTTGGTATAAACTCAATCACTTTACCGTTGGCCTTACCTTCGATGAAGCAAACTCGCTGTGTTGAGAGTACAACTTCGTGTTCAGAGAAAGAAATTAGTCTTCATTTCAACGGGGGGCACCTTAGCTCCATGCATGAATTAAAATATCGAGGGTCAAATTGATGGAGAACGTTACCACCTTCCGTGAGCGACCAACGGCTAAGTCAAGCGCTTCACCTCTCCTGTGATTCGGAGAGGCAAATCAGGTATTCCGGAAATGAAGCCGCTCAGCAGAATGGGCAATGAACACCTTAATTATCGGATTGAATATTAAAGCAGGCCGTAAACCCGTTGTGCAACAATGGTGCAGGGTGAAACTTGTTACAGACTGCCTTTCCCCCCGAAAAACTAACTCGCTGTATCGGGATTATAACACCGTGTTGTTAGGTACAAGCTATTATACATTTACTTGCGTGCACCGTAATTTCATGCAAGAATTAGAAGATCGAGTGTCTAACCGTTCGAGAACGTTACCACTTCGTTTGAGAGTCGAACGCCTGAGTCAATTGCTTCATCTACCCTGTGATTACGTAGAGTCAAACTTGGTATGCCAGGAGTACATTCGCGTAGCAGTATTGGCAGTAGACACGTTAATTCACGCTGTGAATATTAAGGTAGCGAGTCAAATCTTCGGACACATTACAGGTTGGTATAAAGCCATTTCTTTTACAGATTACCTTACCTACCGAGAACATAACCGGCGGCAAGGAGTATCTTGCTTAGTGTTCAGTGAAACAAATGAGTATTCATATTAGTGATGGGACCATTAATTTCATGAATGTATGAGAATATTGCGACGCAAATCCTTCCAGAGCTTTAGCAACGTCTCTAAGAATCGCACATGTATGACAATAGCTTCACATGTCCTGCGATTCCGAGAGCATTACCAGGTATCTCACGAGTACATCCGCTGATCAGAATTGGCAATGGACTCCATAATACACAGTATTTATACCAAAGTAGAGCATCAAGCAGTTTGCGATCGATACCAATTGATGTAACGTTATACGCCTAACCGGATACTTTACCTTCCGCGCAGATATTACACTGTGTCGTGGGTATAACTCCATGCTCACAGAAACAAATAATTATTCATCCTAGTGACAGGCACTATAATTTCATGTATGAATTAGAAGATCGAGTGTCAAACTGTTGAGGAACGTTACCTCCTTCTTTGAGAGTCGAACGGATAAGACAATAGCTTCACCTATCGTGGCATTCCGAAAGACACACCAGATATTCCTGGAGCAAATGCGCTGTACAGAATTGGCAAAAATAGACGCCTCAATTCACGGTTTGAATATTAAAGTCGACAGTGTAAACCTTCGGAGAACGTTACCAATTGGTACGAAGTCATTCGTTTTACCGGAGACCTTATCATCCGCGAACCTCACAAGCTCCATAGAGGGTGGATCCTCAAAGAAGGTGGTAACGCTCTCGAAATGTTTGACACTCAATCCCTATAGCTGATACATGACATTAAGGTGCCCAACACTAAAATGCATACTAATTTGCTTCTCCGAACTCGAAGTTGTACTCTCAATACAGCCGGTTAACTATCCATTGGTAACGAACTGCAACGGTTTGACTATGTACTTTACCACCTATACCGTGAACTGAGGTGTCTCTTGCCAATACGGTGCTGCGGATTTACTCCCAGAATACCTGGTTTCACTCTCGGAATCTCAGGATAGGTGGAGTCGTTGACATAGCAGTTTTACTCTCATAGAGTGTAGTGAATTTCTCGAACGGATTGACCCTCGATCTTCCAATACATACATGAAATTACGATGCCCGTCAATAAAATGTATACTAGTTTTATCACGTGAAAACTAAGTATGGCAATATCAAAAGCGGGTTGGGTACACGTAATGTATGGTATTGTTTATAAAGAATGTCTTCGTATCAATTTGTATTATTTTCGACGATTTGGCTCGCAACCTTAATATTCACTCCGTGATTTACGTTGTCCATAGCCAATATTGTTCTGCGGATTTAATCCTGGAATACCTCGTTTGGCTGTTGGAATCACAGGACAGGTGAAGCAATTGACTTAGCCGTTAAACTCTCAATGAAGGTGGTAACGCTCTCGAACGGTATGAATATCCATTTTGCAGCTCATACATGAAAATAACGTGTCCGTCTACAAAAATTTCTACTAATTTGTTTCCGTGAACATTAAGCACGGCACTCGCTGGAGCGGGTTAGATTCTCCTAAGGCTAGCTATTTGGTGAAAGGATTGACGTTATACGAACTGGTAGTGTTCTCCGACGGTTTGACTCTCTACTTCAATATTCATACCGTGATATAAGACGTCTATTGCAAGGCGGATCAGCGGATTTTCGAGCTGAACTGCTCGCCTGGCATAGAAGGTGGTACATGTTCTCGAAATGTGTGAACCTCGATCTTCTAATTCACACATGAAAGTAAGTTGCCCGTCTCTAAAACGTGTACTAATGTGTTTCACTGAACACGAAGATATTCTCTCGATACAGCGGGTTTATTTCTGGCAATGAAGAGCTTTCGATAAATGGTTTCACTGTATACCAATCCGTAACGGTCTACGACGGTTTGTCTCTGCACTGTGCCAATGCTATTGCCAATACTGTTTAGCGGATTTACTCCCGGAATACCTGGTTTGACTCTCGAAATCACAGGATCGGTAGAGTTATTGACTTAGTCGGTTGAATCTGAAAGAAGTTCTGTAGCGATTTCGACGGTTAGACCCTCGATCTTCTAATCCGTACATGAAGTTAAGGTGCCCGTCACTGAAATGAAGACTAATATCTTTCACCCTACAAGAAGTTACACTCGATGTAGCCGGTAATGTTCCCGGATGGTAAGGCCGTTGGTAAAACTTTGACTTTATACCAATAGGTACAGCTCCCAAACTGTTTGACGCTCTACTTTAAAATTCCAATTGAGAATTAAGGTGTCAATTGCCAATACTGTTGGACAGATTTACCCCCGTAGTACCAGTGTGATTCTCGGAATCGCAGGATGACGAAGCCATTGACTTAGCCGATCGTCTCCCACAGAAGGTGACAGCATTAGCGAACGGTTTGTTCCACAATATTCTAAATTCATACATGAAATGTAGACTAATTTCTTTCTCTGATCACGAAGTTATTCTCTCGGCACAGGTGGATAGGTAATCCGTAGGTTTGGCCTTCGGTAAAATGTTTGTCCCTATACCAATTTGTAACGATCTACATCGGACAAGCCGTGACAAAAGGTGACTTGTGCGAATAGAGTTAAGGGGATTTATTCTCAGATTACCAGGTTTGACTTTCGGAATCACAGTATAGGTGCAGCATAGCCGTTTGACTTGCAAAGAAGCCAGTAAAGTCCTAGAATGATTAGATAATCAGTATTTTAATTTGTTCAGGAATTTAGTGCACCCATCACTGAAATTTATATTCATTTGCATCTCTATAGACGAAGAAATACCCCCGATAAAGCGGGTTAGCTTTTTGAAAGTTACGCCCTTCGCTAACGAGTTTTACTTTATTGCAGTATGTATCGATCTACAACGGTTTCAATCTGTACTATAATATTTATAACGAGAAATAGCGTGTCTCATTCCAATACTGTACTGCGGGTTTAGTCGCGGAATACTTGGTTTGTATGTAGGAATCATAGGATTGGTGAAGCTGTTGGCGTAGCTCTGCTACTCTCAAAGACGGTGATATCGATTTTAATCGGATTGACTCGCGATCTTCTTACGTATACATAGAAATAACGAGACCGTCTGCTAAAATGTATACTAGCTTGATCACGTGAATACTGAGCAAGACAATCGCAACAGAGGATTGGGATTTCGGAACTAACGGTATTCGGTATAAAGACTGACTCTATACCAATTTACAACGTCCATCGACAATTTCGATCTTCCTTAAAGTTCAAAAAGTGAATGAAGTTGTCTATTGAATATAATGTTCAGCGTATTTACTCCTTCAATACCTGGTTTGACTCTCGGAATCACGGGGTAAGTGAAGCTATTGACATAACAATTCGTCTCTCACAGAAGCTGATAACGTCCTCGAACTGTTTGACCCCCGATATTATAATTGATATATGATGTTAAGGTGCCCGTCACTGAAATGGAGACTAATTTCTTTCTCTGAACACGAAATGGAACTCTCGAAACGGCAAGTTTGCTTCTCCGAACGTATGGCCATCTGTAAAGTGTTTGAGGTTATACAACTGGCAATGCTCTCAAATGGTTTGACGATTTACTTTTTTATTCAAACCGTGAATTAAGGTGTCAATTGTCAATATTCTTCAGCGGACTTAGTATCCGTCTTCTGGGGTTGCATCTTGGAAACACGGGACGGTTGGAGTTATAAACATAGTCGTCCGCAGCTAACAGAAGGTTGCAACGCTCTCATATCGTTTGATGCTCCAATGGAATATACAAACCTTGAACTATGGTGCTTATTGCCAATGCTGTACACCGGACTTTCTCTCCGTAATACGTGGTTTGTGTCTCGCAATCACAGGACAGGTGAAGCTATTGACTTAGCCGTTCATCTCACAGGATAGGGTAGCCTTCTCGAACAGTTTGACATACGATCGTCTAATTCATACATGAAGTTAAGGTGCCCGTCACTGAATTGGTGACTATTTTCTGTCTCTGAACACGAAGTTATATTCTCGATACAGCGGGATTATTTTTCAGTGTGTACGGTCTCCGGTAAATCGTTTGGTATTATAGTAACTGGTAACTATCTCAAACTGTTCGACGCTCGGATTCAATATTCAAATCGTTAATTAAAGTGCCTTTGCCAACACATATCTGCGAATTTACTCCAGTAATAGGTGGTTTGACTCTCGGAATCACAGGACAGGAGATGCTGTTGACTTAACTATGCTACTTTCAAAGAATGTGATAACGTTGATGAACGGTTCTACACTCGATGTTGATATTTATACACAAACATTTGGTGTCTGTCCGCGAAAATGCCTATTAATTTGCTTCCGATAACATTAAGCAGGGCATTGGATCTCAGAAGGTAAGGTATTCAAAAGTGGAATGACTTTCCACGAATTGGAAATGTTCTCAAACTGTTTGAAGCTCTATATTAATATTCAAACTGTAAATGAATGCGCCCATTACCAATATTGTTAAGCGGATTAACTCCCGGAATACCTGGTTTGACTCTCGGACTCGAAAAATCCATTGGTAATACTGCACTGGGGACTGACTCCCGGAGAATATGGTCTCACCATCGGATTCACAGAATAGATGACGGTAATGACTAAGCCGTTCGAACGTTGAAGGAGATGGTAAAGTTCTCGAACGGTTTGACCCTCGATCTTCTTATTTGTACATGAAATTAACGTACTCGTCACTAAAACGGACTCTAATTTGCTCCTCTGAAAACGAAGTTATAATCTTGTTACAGCGGGTTTGCTTCTCGAAAGGTAAAGCATTCGGTGAAAAGTTTGACTCTATATCAAGAGTTAATGTTCCACAGCGGTTTGACTCTGTAATTTAACATTCAGAACGTGAATTAAGGTGTCAGGTGTCCTTTGTCAATTCTCTTCCGCACATTGAATCCCGCAGTACTTAGCTCGGCTCACAGAATGACAGCATAGGTGAATTTATTGACTTAGCCGATCGAGTCTCAAAGTAGGAGGTTACGTTCTCGAACATTTCGTCCTGGATTTTGCTATTCATACATGAAAATATGGCGTCCGTCTTCTAACCTGTCTATTAATGTCTTTCCGTGAGCAAAGACTAAAACTCTCACTGCAGCGGTTTAGGTTTCTCGGAAGGTAATGCCTTCTGTAGGAAGTTTGACTCTGTACGAGTAGGTATCTCTCTACAACAGTTTGACTGTCTACTTTAATATTAAAACCGTAAATAAAGGCGCCTATTGCCTATTCTGTCCAGCGGAGTTACACCCGGTGTACCTGGATTTACTCTCGGAATTACTGGATAGGTGAAGCTATAGGGTTAGCCGTTTGTTTCTATTACGGTTGTAACATTATAGAACGCTATGATTCTCGGTGTGTATATATTTACTCAAAATTGTGGTCTCCGTCTTCTAATGTATCTATTAATATGTTTCCGTGAGCATTGAGCATGCCACACCCTACAGCGAATTATGTTCTCTTATGGTAAGGTATTGGCTAGAAAGAATGATATTATACGATTGGGTAATATTCTCCTACGGTTTCACTCCCAATTTTAATATTCATACTTTGAATTAAGTTGTCTATGGCAAAACTGATCAACGCACTTTCCCCCGAAATACCCTACTTGACTCCTGGAGTCTTGGAATAGGAGAAACTATTGACTTAGCGCTTCGCCCCTCAAAGAAGGTGGTAACGTTCTCGAACGGTTTGGCACACGGACTTCTAATTCATACACGAACTTAAGGTGCCCGAGATAAAAATGAATAAAAATTTCATCCTCTGAAGACCATATTATACACTCGTTACAGCGCGATAGGCTTTCGGTGGGTAAGATCTTAGCAGAAAACGTTTGACTTTTTACCAATTGGTTACGTTCTCAAGCAGTGTGTCACTATATTTTAATATTCAAACCGAGAACTGAGGTGTCCATTGCCAATACTGTCCAGCAGTAATACTACTGGTATACCTTGCGTATCTCTCGGAATCACAGGATGGGTGAAGCTATTTTCTCTGATGTGAGATTCTCAAAGGAGGTCGTAACGTTCTGGAAGGGTTTGACAATCGATCCTGTAATTCATACATGAAATTGAAGTTGCCGTCTTTAAAATGTCAACCAATATGTTCGCTGAACACGAAGTTATACTCTTGATATAGTGGGTTTGTTTCTCGGAGGGTAAGGTCTTCGGTAAAACTTTTGACATTACACCAACAGGTGACGATCTAGCAGGGTCAGACTCTGTACTGCAAAATTCAGACCGTAACTTAATGTGTCCATTACCAATAGTGTACAGGTATTTGACTCCCGCAATACCTGGTATGACTATCGGAATAACAAGATAGGTGAAGATATTCACTTAGTCGTTCGACTCTCAGAGAAGGCGGGATCGCTTTCGATAGGTGAAAATGTGGAGCTTCTCTACTAGCATGTCTGCTAATTTGTTTCAATGTGCGATAAGCAAGACGTTGGCTAAAGAGGGATATGATCTCGGAACGTTAGGAATTGGGTAAAAGGATTGGCAATGTTCGCCGACGGCTTCATTCTCTTCTTTAATATTCATACTGTGCAGAAAGGTATTCATTGCCAATACTGGAGAGCGGATTCACTCCAGGAATAACTGACTTGTCAATCGGAATCACAGCATAGGAAAAGCTATTGACGTTGCAGTTCATCTCTCAAAGAAGGTGGCAACGTTGTGGAGCGGTCTGAATGTCGTACATCTGATTCATGCATGACGTTAGAGTGCTTGACACTGAAGTGAATACTAATTTATTTCTCTGTACACGAAGTTATATGCTCGATACAGCGGCTCCGTTCTTCGAAGGGTAAGGCCTTCGCTTGGACGTTTGTCTTTATTGCAAGTGGAAACGATCTCAAACGGTTTCACGCTCTACTTTAATATTCAAACCGTGAATTAAGGTTTCTACTGCCAAAACTGTTCAGTGGATTGACTGCCGTAATACCTGGTTTCACTCTCGGAATCATAGGAGGGATTAAGATGTTGATTTCGCCGTTCGTCTCTCACAGATGGTGGCAACGGTCTCGAGCTGTTTGGCTCCTGATCTTCTGACACATACCTGAAGGTAAGCTGCCCGGCACTGAAGTGATAATAATATTTTTCTGTGAACACCAACTTATACTCCTTATGGCGCCGCATAAGTTCGCGGAAGGTGACACCTTCGCTAAAACTTTTGACTTTATAGCAATTGGTACCTTTTTCAAACAGTATGACGCTTTATTTTAATTTTCAAATCGTGAGGTAAGATATTTACTGCCATTACTGTTCGGCGCATTTACCCCCGGGATTATTTGGATGGACTCTAGGAATGACAGGAGAGGTGAAACTATTGACTTATACGTTCGACTCTCAAAGAGGGTGGTAACATTCTCGAACGGTGTGACCCACGATCCTCTTGTTCATAATAATAGTATGGTTCCCATCACTAAGATGTTTACTAATTTGATCCTCTGAACACGAAGCTATACTCTCGATACAGCGGGTTAGCTTCGAGGAAGGTAAGGTATTCCATAAAAGGGGTGACTTTATACGAATTGGTAATGTTATCCAACGTTTTGAATCACTACATTAATATTCATGCCGTGTATTGCGATGCCTATTGCCAAAACTGTTCAGCGTACTTATCAACGGAATACCTCGTTTTACTCTCTAAATCACCGTATAGGTGAAGCTATTGGCATAACCGTTCGACAACCAAAGATGGCGGTAACGTTCCCGATCCATTTGATATTCGGTCTTCTAATACATACATGAAACTAAGGCCCCCATTTCTAAAATGTATACTAACTTGCTTCTCTGAACTCGAAGTTATACTCAAGATGCATCGGGCTAGCTTCCCGAAGGCAAGGCATTCTGTGAAAAGTTTGGCACTGTAGCAATAAGTAACGTTCTACAACGGCATGGATCTGTACATCAATCTTCGTATCATGAATTAAGGTGTCCGTTGCCAACACTGTTCAGCGAATTTACTCCCGGATTACCTGGCTTGACTCCCGGAATCGCATGATTGGTGAGGCTACTGATTTTGCCGTTCGACACTCACAGAACGTGCTAACGTTCTCGAACGGTTTCACGCTCGATATTGTAATTCATACACGAGGATAAGGTGCCCGTCATTGAAATGAATACTAATTTCAATCTGTGAGCATGAACTTACAATCTCGATGAAACCGCTGAGGTTCGCGGAAGGTGATGCCTTCGCTAGAACGTTTGACTTTATAGTAATTGGTACGTTTCTCAACAGGTTTGCTCTATATTTTAATATTTAAATCGTGAATTAAGGTGTCCATTAACAATACTGTTCAGCGAATTTACTCCTGCAATACCTGGTTTGAATCTCGGAATCGCAGGACAGACGAAGCTATTGTCTTAGCCCTTTGTCTCTCAAAGAAGCTGATAACATTCCCGAACGGTTTGACACACTATCTTCTGATTCATAGATGGGATTATGTTACCTGTCACTAAAATTTATTCTATTTTCCTTTTGTGACCACGAAGTCATACTCTCGATAAAGCGGGTTAGCTTCTCGAAAGGTACGGTCTTCGGTGAAAGTTTGTGCCTATACCAATAAGTATCACTCAACAACGGTGAAATAGGGTGTATAATGCCAATACTGTAGAGCGGATTTTCTACCGGAATACATGATTTGCCCTTCGTATCCACTAGGTGGGAGAAGCTATAATCTTAGCCGCTCTACACTCAAAGATGGTGGTTATATTTTCGCACTGTTTCATGCTCGACCTTCTAATTCATGCATGAGTTTAAGATTCCGTCACTAAAATGTGTTGCATTGTGTTCCCCTAAACACGAAGTTATAATCTCGATGCAGCGGCTTATGTTCTCGGAGGTAGAATCTTCAGTATAAGGAGTGACACTATACCATTTCGTAAAGGTCTCCTACAGTTTGTCTTTCTACTTAAATGTTCATATCGTGATTTATCGTGACAATAGCCTATAGTGTTCAGCGGATTTGATGCCGTAACGACTTATTTGACTCTCGGAATCACAGGATAGGTGAAGCTGCTGACTAAGCCGATCTATTCTCATGGAAGGTTGTATCGCTCTCGCTCAGTTTGGCCCTCGTTCTCCTAATTCATACACGAAATTACGATGCGCCTCTCTAAAATGTGTACCAACCTGTTACTCTAAACACCATGTCATACTCACAATGCGATGCGTTAGGCTTTCGGAGGGTAAGGTTTTGAGTAAAACGTTTGACTTCATAATAATTGGTATCGCTCACAAATGGATTAGCGCCCTACTTTCATACTCACACCGTGAATTAAGGTGAACAATGCCAATACTCTTCAGCGGATTTACTTCTGGAATATCTCGTCTGGCATTCAGAATCACAGGTTAGGTGTAGCAATTGACTTAGCCGTCCGATCGTCAAGGAGGGCGGCAGCGTTCTTGAAATTCTTGACCCTTGATCTGCTAATGCATACACGAAGTTAAGGCGCCCATCACTTAGATGAATGCTAACAACTGTCTCTGAACAGGAAGTCATACTCTCGATATAGCGGGTTTGCTTCAGGAAGGTGAGACCTTCAGTAAAAAGTTCGTGACCAGTACGTGACGTTCCACAACGGTGTGATGCTTTACTGTAATACTGAAACCGTGAATTATGGAGTCCACTGCCAGTACTGATCAGCGGACGTACAGCGGGAATTCCTGGTTGGTCTTTCCGAATCACAGGATCGGTGAAACTATTGACCTGGCTGTGCGATTTTCAAAGAGGTGTAAACGTTCCCGAACGGTATGACGCATTACCTTCTTATGAATACACGTAATTATGGTGCCGCTCACTAAGATGTATACTACATTGATTATCTGATCTCCATGTTATACACTCATTGCTGCATGTTAGGCACTCGGAAGGTAAGGTCTTCGGCAAACAGTTTTGACTCTATACCTATAGGTAACGTTCTAGAACGGCTAGACTCTGTACTTTACCATTCAAACCGTGAACTATGGTGTCTATTGGCAATACTGTTCAGCGGATTTACTCCAGGGATATCTAGTTTGACTCTCCGAATAACTATATAGGTGAAGCAGATAACTTAGCATTTCGTATCTCAAAGTCGGTGACAAAGTTCTCGAACGGATTGACACTCGATTTTCATATACATAATGAAATTATTGCCTCTTTTACTAAAATGTTTACTGACATGATCATATGAACATTTAGTCATTCTCCCGACGAAGCGGCTGAATTTCGCGGAATGTACGGCGTTCGGTAAAACGTTTGATATTATAAAAATTTGGTAACGTTGTCAAACGGTTTGACGCTCTATTTTAATATTGAAGCCGTAAAGTAGGGTGTCCATTGCGAAAATTGTTCTTCTGATTTACTCCGGGAATACCTTTCTTAACACTCAGAATTACACGATAGCATGAGCAATTGACTTAGCTGTTCGTCTCTCCAAGAAGATGGTAACGATCACGGATGGTTTAACCTTCGATCTTCCTACTGACAGATGAAACTGAAGTGCTCCTCACTCATATGAACACCAATTTCGTTCTCTGGGCACGGAGCTTACTCTCGAAACTGCGGGTTAGCATCTCCAAAGGAAGCGCTGTCGGTAAAGTGTTTGACTCTATACCAATAGCTGACTTCCTACATCGGTTTGACGTTGCGCTTTAATATTCAAACTTTGAATTAAGATGTCTGTTGACAAAACTGTTCAATTGTATAATTGTATAATGTACAATTGGTAAAGTGTCTCACGTTATACCAATTGTCACTGCTCTCAAACGGTTTGTCGCTCCACCTTACCATTCGACCCATGAAATAAGGTGTCTATTGGCAACACTGCTCAGCGTAATTTCTTCAGGGATACCTAGTTCATCTCTCCGAATCACCATGATATGTGATGCTGTTGACATAGCCGTTCGTATCTCACAGAAGATCGTATCGTCCTCGATCGGACTGACACTCGATCATCATAATTCATAATGAAATTATGGTCTTCGTTACTAAAATGTTTACTAATTTGATCCCTTGAACACATAGTTATACTCTCGACGAAGCGAGTGAGGTTCACAGAAGGTATGGTCTTCGGTAAAAGGTTTGACTTTATAGGAATTGGTAACGTTCTCAAACCGGATGATATTCAATATTCAAACCGTGAATAATGCTCTCCATTTCCAATACTGTTCAGCTGATTTACTCCTGGTATACCTGGATTGACACTCCGAGTCACAGGATAGGTGAAGCTATTGACGTAGACGTTCGTCTCTCACATAAGGTGGCAACGTTCTGGAGCGGTCAGAATCTCGATCTTCTAATTCATACATTTAGTTATGTTGCCCGTCACTGAAATGAATACTAAGTTGGTTCTTTGATCACGGAGTTGTACTCTCAAAACTGCGGGTTGGCTTCTCCGAAGCAAGCGTTGTCGGTAAAGTGTTTGACTCTATACCAATAGCTCACGTTCTACAAAGGTTTGACGTTCCGTTCTAATATTCAAACAGCGAATTAAGGAGTCTGTTGCCAAAACTGATCAGCGCATTTACATCCTGATTATCTGGATCAACTTTCGGAATCACACGATATGACCAGCTATAGACTTAGCCGTTCATATCTCACAGAAGGTGGTATCATTCGCAAACGGTTTGACACTCGATCTTTTGTTTTATACATGAAATTAAGTTGATCGTCACTAAACTGTATGCTAATCCGTTGCTTTCAACATACTGCTATACTCTCGTACAGCGGGCTAGTTTATCGGAGGTTAAGGTCTTCGGTGAAGCGTTTGACTACGTTCCAATTGGATGCGTTCGCCAACAGTTCGACCCTCGGTCTTCTAATTTGTTACATGAATTCATGGTGGTCGAAACTAAAATGTATACTTATAATAATGAAGGTCAAAATAAATATATCCTACCTCTCGATGCAGACGGATAGGTTCATGGAGGGTATGGTCGTCGGTAAAACTTTTGACGTTACAACAATTGGTAACGTTCACAAACGGTTTCACCCTGCATTTTAATATTCTACATCTGATTTACTTCCGAAATACCTTGTTGAACACTCGGAATAACAGGATAGGTGAGGCTATTGACATAGCAGTACGACCCTCGAAGATGGTGGTAACGTACATATATCATATGAACCTCGATCTTCTTATTCGTACTTGAAATTATGGTGCGCTTCTCTAAAATGTATACAAATTTGTATCTCTGAATACTAAATTATAGTCGTGATATCGGGCTGGGTTCTCGGTATGTAAGGCAGTCGGTAAAACGTTGTCGGTAAATAGTTCACTTTATACCAATTCGTAACACTCTCAAACGGTTTGACTTACTACATTAATATTCAATCCGTGAATTAAGGTGCTCGCCACTTAAATGTATACCAGTTCGTACATCTGAACGCGGTGTTATACTCTCGATACAGCGGGATTGCTTTTCGGTGAATGAGGTCTTCGGAAAGACGTTTAACTTTACTGCAGTTGGTATCGTTCACAAACGGTTTTACCCCGCATTTTAATATTCAAACCGTGAATTAAGGTGTCTGTATGCAGTACTGTTCAGGGTACAAACTCCAGGAATGGATTGAATTTCCGAATCAATGGATAGGTGAAGCTATTGACGTAGACGTTCGTCTCTCACATAAGGTGGCAACGTTCTGGAACGGTTTGACCATCGATATTCGAATTCATACATGATATTGTGGTGGCATCACTAAAATTTGTTCTAATTTGTTTCTCTGAACATGAAGTTATACCCACGATACCGCGAGTTATAGTCCCGGAGGGTAAGATATGCGGTAAAGAGTATGACGTAATACAAATTGGTAACATTTTCAAACGGAATGACACTCTATAATTTTATTCATAACGTGAATTAATGTTTCTATTGTAAATAAGTGTTCAACGAATTTACGCCTGGAATAACAGGTTTGACTCTCGGAATTACATAGAAAGCAGAAGGTATTGACTCAGCCGTTCGGGTCTCAAAGAA
>NW_027471869.1:0-18270 GCF_051020765.1 Lasioglossum baleicum | reverse complement strand
CGTTTACATCGCGAACCGTCTGCCTCGCCGAAAACTCGACATCGAAATCCCATGTAAATTTTCCGATAATAATAACGACTCTCCCGCAGTCGGTGGAAAATGTGGCTGCTAAGTTCCGACAATCGTCTGACTGGCCGTCGCGTGTCCTATCAGCGGAATGGAATCTAGACGGGCGCGACGGCGGGACAGGAATCATCGAACTTTCCAGAGCGTGGATTACCGGCTCGTGACAGAGCGCGTTACGCAGGCGCGTTTGTGCGTCGATTGCGCGACAATGGATACGCGATAACGGTCGTCGGTATCGTCCGACAGAGCCTCTGGTATCGGTAAAGTCGATCGGCCGAGCCCGATAAGACGGGCACGAAGTAGAAGCGCCGCGTGGACGAAACGGAATCGCGATATCGAACCGGTTGATTGCCGAATCGAGCGTTATCGCGGAGGAGGGTCGAAAAGAGGCGATTTCCATGTGGAACGGTACAAGGAGGGTAACCGCAGGTAGGAGTACGCTAGAGCAGGTAGATTTTTGATCGGGACGGCAGCGAAGGAGCAGGATACCGAGCGAGGGGCGTTGCAGGTGGTTTCGATGAATAAGAGTGGCTAATTGAGAGTAGAAGTCATCGTTCGGAGCGACTGAACGCTCTGTTTTGACGGCGCGGCGGCGTAAGGTACGCGGCAAGGCCTGAAACGAGCAGCAGAATAACGTGGAAGGGAAACTTAATTACGGCCACGTCCTTTCTTAATTAAGAGAAAATGTTTGGCGTATCTCGGCGAGATTACCGTGTACGAGTCAAGCTTCCGTTTGCGCTACCTGCTCGCCTGCTCTCTCACGATCGAAAGCCCGATCCAAAACTAATTCTTCCATTCTTTCCACGCGAACGACCGTGCCCGCCGAGTACCCGTGTCTCCGTTCCTTTTCACCGCCTCGATATATCGGCCGCGCGTTTCCACACACGCGTGTGCCCCGGCGTTTCGCCTCTTCCTGCCGGATTACCGGATCATCCTCCTCCCCCTCCTCGCGGGGCTATCGAACGCGGGACACCTGTTTCGCGGCCGAGGTCGTCGCCGGCCGCGTGGAACGCGCGACCCTCGCGAAATATCCGCGAGAGGGCGCGGAATCGGGGGCCGGCAAGGGACCGAGTTCCCGTTCGAACGCGCGGAGTTCATCCGGGACGGGATCTCGGGATCGCTCGTCCGATCCGTGTTCATTCTCACCGTTAAAGCGTGCGATCGTCGGGCTGGCTGGAGCTGGCTCGAGCTCGCGCGAGCTCGCGCCGCGAGGCACCGGGAGACACGCGGAAACCTCCGGCTAGCATATAGCCTCGGGCCGGTAAACATGGTGGCACCGGTGGCATTATCGGCGCACACGGCGCATGCACGCCCGGTTGACATCGTCGTTCCTCTGGTCGTCGACGTGGACGTCGTCTCGGTCGTCGCCGCGGTGGATGTCGCGGTCGTGGTCGTCGCCGCCGCGGAGAGTCGGAGCGTCGAGAAAGGTTTCGCGATGGCGGGAAGGTTCGCGAGGGGGAGGGATCGGCGCGCAGGGAGGCCGAAGGAAGCGGGACAGAGAGGGCTGCTGCGAAACACGGGGCGCCGCAGGGGGAGGGAGAGAGAGCAGGCGAGGAAAGGGAGGGGTAGGGGGTGGTAGGGGGCAGTGTGGCGGGTTCGACGGCCGGCTGGTGGCCCAGTGACCGGGACCGGTTCCCTCCGCGGTTCCTCCTTCCGCCTTCCTTGCAAACGCACAACTGCATCATCTCGACTCACCTCCCTGCCCCCCTGCCCCCCGCCGACCCGCTCCCCTACCCACCAACCGCCTTCTGCAGCCTTCCTTCGGTCTCTTCCTCTGCCTCTTCCTTCGCGCTCCTTCCACGGCCGGAGCACCGCTCTCTCTATCGTCCTCGCCTTCTCCTTCTTCCACTCCTTCTTCCTTCGCTTCTTTATCGTCCTCGGCCTCTCTGGTTCTCGTCGCGGTCGTGGTTGTCGTCGTCGTCGTCCTCGTCGTCGTCGTCGTCCTGGTCCTGGTCCCGGTCGTCGTCGTCTACGTCGATCACGCGAAAGCGTCGTCACACGCGCGAAACATCCTCCCGAGGTTCTTCCTCGTTTGGCCCGCTGCTACCTCTCTTTCTCCTCTTTGCCCGCGCGTCTGCTCTTTTATTCCCGCCGTCGCCGCCGCCGCCGCCGCCGCCGGTGCTACCACCGGCAGACGTCGCTCTCCTCTCTCCGTGTTTCTGTTTCTCCGCGTCCATCCGCGTCCGTTCTCACCCTTGCTCGCCTAGGCAGCACGCTCCACGCAGACTGCGCCGCTCCTCGCCGAGGCGCGAGAGCACGCGGAGAGGTCACGGCGCGCGAGTTCCCTCTTTCATTCTTCCTCCGGTTCGCGTCCTTCTCCTTCCTCCGCGGCGCGGCTCGTTCAGTGATCGAGCGGCAATAGCCACGGCTGGACGCGACTATTTATCCCACGCGTTGGCCTGCGAGATGCGGCGCGATGGCGAAAGAGGGATGTCCGAGCGGCGAGAAGGGCGCTCGGCGAGGAGGAAGGAAACGGGACGGGTAGGCGCGAGCAGGAGCGAGAGAGGAGGATCCTCCGGATTCGTGATGGGCATGGTCGGGTACCCTGAGTCAAGGGCTTGAAAGGAAAAGTAGTTCTATGTCCGAGGGAGAGGCGGGGGGCGAGGAGGAGAGAAGAGGAGAGAAGGAGATAGGAGGAAGGACGAGGGAGAGGCGAGGAAGGTGAGAAAGAGGCGGAAAAAGAGAGGCGGAGAAAGAGAGAAAGAGAGCTCGAGGGGGAAAGGAAGTGAAAGTACGAGAGGCCTGCGTTACTGGCGCATCCGAGATTTCGTGCTGTCGTTCCTCTTTCGTCTTCCCTTCTGCTCTTGCATCGCGCACGGTCGCGCGTGTTCGCGTCCACGGCTCGTGCAGCCAGCCCCGATAATTTGTCGGTTCGTTCGTAACGAGCTGAGAAACCAGGAAGAGCCGCGCCGCGGGAGGAAGGAAGAATCGGTGCACGCGCTCGCTCGCGCTCGCTCACGCTCGCTCGCGCGAACGAGTAGCTAGCTACGCGGCTATGTACGTACGCGTATGTACGTATGTACGTACCGTGGCTGCTATGGGAAGGAAAGTGATTTTCTTGGAAGCACGCTGACCCCGAGACAACGGGGCGGGCGAGGGGATTGAAATCGGGATTATGCAACGACCAGCCGCCGTTTCTTCTTCTTTCCTTCCTTTCCTTCCTTTCCTCCTTGCACCAGCCTGACCCTGATGCGATGGTCAGCCGCTTCTTGCAACATCCACCGTTTCAATTATCGCCTATTCATCGCCGCCTGTCCCGCGAACGCGGAATCGTATTCCCTCTCGTATCGTAAAACCGCCGGTTCACCGATTCCTCGGCCACCATTTTACGGTCCTCCTTTCTTTTTATCTCTCTCTCCCCCCTTTTCTTCCCCTCCTTCTTCCCCCGCGTCCTCCTTTTTTCCCCGCTCCCCCCTCTTTATACGGGAGAACGACCCGCGTTTATCTCTTATTTACAACCTCGGAGGCAATTTCGGCCGACTAAACCGAGGGACGCGACGCGACGCGACGCGACTCGACGCGTCGTCGCTCCGAGGATAGATGGAATATTTCCTCTCGGCGGATTAATATTCCGTGCTGGTTGCAGGGATTCCGAGTTCCTCGTAATAAATTGTCACGGTTGAGGTTGCTCGCGGCAAAAGTGAATTGGGGGAATATCGTACGCGCGGCGGTGATGAATAAACCGGCCCCATTGTTGCTGCGTGTCAGAAGAGAGATCCTCTTCCCAGCCGCTTATGAGTAATACTATTACTTTTCAAAGTACGCGTAACGAATTGGAATATACTTCCTCAGGCTTCCCTACCGTTTCCAGCCGGCGTGCCAGGTTCACATGAAGGGTTACGCGTATATATCCTGCGCGGCTGTCGGTCCCATCCCCAAACGGCATTACCATTACCCACGGCCGCGCGATTATCATTTTCGAACAATAAAACTATCGTTTAATTAGAATTAACTCCATCCCGCGAATTATTTATTCCGCTTACCCAAATTATTCGAACCGGGGGGGATACGTAACGAGCTCGAACGTTCGAACTCTCCGAGACATCTTCGTTAAGAACGTCCTCGTTATCTGTCTCCTTATCTACGAAGGAAATGTCTTTTCGAGTAATGCCCCCCTCGCTGTTACGTATCGCCGGAGCGTTCGCAATCGAGGATCCGACCTTTGCTAATTTTCTTTCGACCAGACCCTCCTCGTTACTCCTCGGCTTTCGTTCAGCTTCGTTGAAGTTACAACGCGCTCTCCGCGACTTTCCTCGCGAATATACGTCGCGATCGCACGTCGCGATTGCGCCTCGCGATACATGGAATTATCCGGCAGGAAGAAACGTCGAAGCGATTATCGGAAGATGGAATATCTCGCGGCGGGAAGGATGGCCGAATCGGCCGAACGGACATGGTGGGAAAGAGAAAGAGAGAAAGAGGGAGAGAGAGGATACCGGTGAACCGGAGCAGAGGCTGGTAATCGAAAAGGAAGCAAGGCCCGGCGGTGGTGGACCAATGACGGGGCCGTAAACACCGGACCGCGCGGCCTCTCGAAGTAGGTGAGCCAGCGAGCTGGCAGAAAAAATCGGCTCGCTCGATCGCCGTGAACTATTCGTGGGCAACGCGCTAACGGTATATTTCCCTGGTGGATCGGCTAGTCGCGTTCCTGGTCGTTCTCCGATCCATCGGGTCTCGAATTTATTTTCGGCCAGTCCCGTCCGTCCCCCTCGCGCGTCCAACGGGGCCAGTTCGATTCCGGGAACCATCGACCACGGTGTCGATCGTACCCGTTCGAATCGGAGCGGATTCCCGGGGAAACGAATCACGCGACGAACGGATGGGGTGAATCGCGGGGAGAAAAATGGATGCATAGGTTAACGGATGGAGAGCGGTTGGCAGAGTGGCGGGAATAATTCATGCGAGGCTAAAGCGCGTTCTGGGACCTCCGGATTCGAGCGAAAACTGCTAGCCGGTAAGGCCTCGGCGAATCGGCTGGACGTTGCTGGCAAGCAGGCACAGGATGGGGGGAATTGTTCGTTTATTTATGAGCTTAACGAGGCTTTCGTTTGTTCATTTGGTATTCCGTAGGAAGAGGTCGGATATAATTCTCGTGTTATCTGAAGCGGCAATTCCAGGCGGTTCCATTAGAAACTGACTTATAATTAGAATCTCCGCGAACCGTCACGCGTGTTTCGCGATTCCCGTGGCTGTATCGAGGCACGTAAGCGAGCGCGATACATTGTGCGCGGACGGACTGGCGTGTTACAAGTTTCCACTTGTCAATTCGAACGGGTTAACCTCTACCTGCTGCCCGCGGTGGAATCCGCGCAGGGAGGCGCGAGACGTCAGGTTAGCGACAAGCTTCATCCGCGCCGGATAATCCGGTGCGCTTGGTTCCCCGAGATGGAGATCTCGCGGGACCGGTGAAGATCGATCGGGTAGCCTAATCGTTAATCCGACGTAAGAGGCGGCAATTATTTCTCCGGCTGACCGGCCGCGGCACAATTCGACGTTCCGATATAAATTCAGCCGCGGCTTTAATCGCCGTTCGCTTCTCGTCGGTCGCGGTGTGCTCGCGCGAGCGAGCGAGCGAGCGCGCGAGCGAGCGAGCGAGCGCGCGAGCGAGTCTCCGCAGCGCTTCGTTCTTGTATTTTCCGTCTGCTTATCGCCCATCTCTCCCACTTGGCTTTCCTCGGCAGCCGCGCAGCGCACACTTGAATTCCATTCTCATAAATATTTGAAATTCGTAGCGCGCTTATTAATCGCGCGATTAATTAATCCCTTACACGTATAGGGACCGTGGTACAGATAATAACAAGGTGAAGTTAATTCCGCGATATTTAACTGGGAGCCTCCATTACAAGTCCAAGGGGTACCCACGTCGCTCTATCTCCGCCTACACCCGGCTCTATATATATTTTATATATAGATATATCTATATATAAATATCCGTACGTATATACACGCGCAGTTACACAGTGCACGCGGACATATAGATATCGAGGAACACGCGCGTTTCCTTTTCCTCTTTCTTCTCCTTTCTCTCGCGTTTTTCCTTTAATTCCGCCGACGCGATGCGAGGCGACGCGAGGCGACGCGACGCGAGGCGAAGAGGAGCGAGAATAAAAGGTAATGGCACGAAAAGCTGAATCGGCGCGCGCGTCGCTGCGAATACGCGGCGCTCAGATGACTTGTTCCCCGTGCACGGAGTTAGAGCTACGTGCTATTGACCTTTACGCTCAATGATTCGCCATAGGCTCGCGTCAGTTCTGAAGTAATTGGCCGAATAAATTATCGCGAATACCTCGGTTACCGGCGTATCACGCGAGATCGCCGCGGTGTCTTTTTCGCCGCTGCCCGCTCGCGCTCGCTGCGTCTAATTAACCGGCGATCATCGGCGAAACGCCGCGGCGACCATCGCGACCATCTCGGGGCCAGGATTATTCGGCGACCATCGCCGGCGAGGCAGGGTGCCCGAGGTTGACCCGCCTGGATCGATCGCCTCCACGTGAGAACTCGTCGGCCAGGCCGAGTTGCATCCAGAGCCGCCACACGATCGATCATGCCGGGACTCACCTGCCCGCGTCCACTCGCTTCGAGATCGACGTCGCGGATCTTGCGCGCGATCCGATTCGCGAGACCGACGGTCCACGAAAAGGGAGAAACGCGGAACGAGAAAGGGAAATCTCGAGGTTCGCGGAGCACGTGGTCTCGGTGGTACGAAAACAAATATCGCTTGGCGGTGGATGCTAATGCCGCGAGTGGAATTCGAGACGGTGTCTGTCGGTCGACTAGGAACTCGAGTTTCTCGATTAGTCTCGGCGAATCAAGCGGCTTTCAACGAACGCGGATAAACTTCCTCTTCTTTACGGCGTGGAGGATGACGGCGAGGATGACGACGACGACGACGACGACGTCGAATCGAGGGAATATCGATCGTTGCGGCGCGAAGCAGCACGCGGGCCACCACGGTGATTTACATTCGACTAGACGCCTGGGTAATTTATCTATTCCCGGAGAAACGATCGGTCCTTCGAGGCGGCCGCGATGGCCGCGATGGACGTTCATTACCGACTTTCCTCGAATTCTCTCGCGAGTCAGCTAACCGTCCCGGCCGGCCGAGAGATTCTATCTCGCGTGTGTCTCGTGTTCCGAGAGCGAGTCTCGCCTTTTCCTCGAGGAAGGACACGGGGAATTATATAAGAAGCCCTCGCGACACCGCCGCAGGGCGGGAAAGGGACGCGGAGGACTCGGTACACCGGAGACAGACGGATAGAACGTAATCTATTAGTCTCGGTCGAAGAGTGCCGGCACAAAGAGTAGTCATAGCGATCGTGAAAGATCGCGGAACCGGTCGAGCCTGAGAAGACTGGAGGATTAACGAGAAGAAAGGGAAAAGCTGGATGGGCCGCGGCGGCGGCGGCGGCCATCGCCGTGGCGCGACCGCGGCGATTTTCGCCGGGTCCTTGGCTGGTGGAACCCTCGGTTTTCACGGCGAATCGCGGGAATTCTGCTAACCGTGGACGAAACCGCGCCGCACGGTATAGAGAGGCAGAGGGAAGAGAGAGAGAGACAGGTCACCGATAATCGCCACTGAACTTGCGTGTGTGCCCCCTCCCGGCTGGCCGGAACGCGAACCACGTAGCTCGAAGGAAACGAGATTCTCAGGCTGGTTTCCGTGTCAGCGGCGACTCGGCGAATCCGGCTGGCCAGCAGGTCTGGGTTAGGCAGACGCGGTGGACAAAGGCTAGGCGCAGAGATACGTTGCCGGAGAGAAGCAGAAAACGGGAAGGATCCACGGGAAGAAGGATCGGCGAAGAAGGAACGACTTCTCTCGCTTGGAGCACCCAGTATACACATCGCGAGACGAGGAACCAGGGAACACGCGGTCCCTCTCTCGCTCTCTCGCTCCCTCTCGCTTCCTCTCGCTTCCTTCCCTCCGACTCTCGCGCTCTCCGTCTCTCGCTCGGTCCCGCTCCGTCCTCGTTCCACCCCGCCTCCCGGACCTCCTTCTCGCTCGCTCTGTGCAAAGTAAAGAGGAGCTCTGCCTTGGGTCGTTGGCCGCAACTCGCCGTGACCCAGTGCGAGCGCTAGGACATTGACTCTGCCATCGCCATCGCCATCCGCGATACCAACTTCCCTTCGTCCCCGGCCCCGCCGGGCCCCCCCTTCCGCCCCACACCCGGACCTCCACCTCCTCCCTCCCTCGCACGCTCGACCTCCCCCGCTCCCGTATCGCCTACCGATTCCTCTATACCTCGTTCGGTTTCCACCGACGACTCGTGCCTCCTCTTCCTCCTCCTCCATCGCCTCTTTTCTCATCCTCCACCTCCTCCACCTCTTCCTCCTCCTTCTTCTTCTTCTTCTTCTGCTTCTGCTTCTTCTACTTCTTCTTCTTCTTCTTCTTCTTCTTCTTCTTCTTCTTCTTCTTCTTCTTCTTCTTCTTCTCCTCCTCCTCCTCCTCCTCCTCCTCCACCTCGATCTCCTTCTGTTCCACCACCTTCGGCCCTCGTGCTCCTTCTTCTTCTAGAGCCGCCGCCGCCGCCGCCGCCGCCGCTTCATCCTCTGCGTTCGTCTTCCCGGTTTGCTCTTTTTCGATCGCTCGCTTCCTCCTTGCACTCTGTCCCATGCCAGCGGCCCGATCGATTCGCACGATTTCGCGTGGACGGAACACACGAGCGAACTCGCGCGGCTGGCAGGGGTGGCGGCGAGCCCGCCTCGGTTCCTGCTTCCCTAATCCCGCGCCGCGGACTCGCCGGCGCACCAGCGTCGCCCGAAATCCCGCCGCGTCTCCGCGCGGGGATGTAATCGGCGTTGCATAAATTGGGCTCTGTTTACGGAAGAGGCGTGCAGCAGGAGCGATCGCACGGCTGGCGCGAGCGCGAGCGTTCCTCGCGGGAAGTGGCGCGTTGTGGTTTCTTGGTTTATGAACCGAGGCCGTGGTAACGATCGGTTTCTCCCCGAACGCTCCATTCCCGCCGCTCGTTAATCCGCTACTGGCCCGGGATATCGTCGCTTCCTACGCTTAATCCGACCGCCGCGTACTCTCGCGCGACTCTCCTGCGATTCTCGCCGCGGACGGAAATGGCCGCGAAATTTTCCCGAGCCGCTCTCGCGGTTACGGCTCAACGATCTAGAAGAGGCAAGCGCGAGGGGGAAGGAACGGCGTGGAAAGTAGGAGGGAGAGACTTGACCCGTGCCGGGCAACACTCGAAGTCAGCTGACTTTGGCCGCCTCTCAGCTGAGACCTCGCCGAGGCCTGCGCTATCGCCGGGCTACCTGTTCTCGTGCTCCCGGATAATTCCATTACCTCCGTCCTCCGCGGAGACGTTAAGCCCGCTGCGTGTCCGCGATTCAAATCCTAGGATGCGTATCGCGCGGGACCGAGGAGGAGAGGAGGAAGGCTTCTCGGCGTAGAAAAAGGCGAGTGGCCCAGCTCGCGTTGGATCGCGTCCAACGGGGAGGTTCCGCGTGGTCCGCGAGAGACAATGCTCTCTCGGGCTCTATCCGCGTGTCCCGAGCGACGTCCACCGAGAGGAGGTTCGAAGGCTCGTCTTCGAAACCTGATTTTCTCCGTTTCACTTTCACGGATGCGCGGCGAACGAACGCAGCCCGTGCCACGCCACGGTGGGCCGGCGTTAAACTTCCTCGTCGGCCTGGCGGACGAGGCAACGCGAGAAGCAAGGCGAGAAGGAAGGTCGAGAGAGGAGAGAAGGAGGAAAGATGGCGGACAAAGCGCGCCGGGCGGAAGAGAAGAGGCGAGGAGAGGAGAGAAAGAAAGGCTTCTAAGCGTAAGCGGCCTCGGCCGCTCCACGAAACTCGAGGGTTCCTCTTCTCGGCGAATCGTACCAGGAAGAGAGCCGTCCAATTAGGTAGCTTCCAACAGCGGAAGCCCGGCCAACTTCCCGATCGTAAAATATATCCATCCCGATAAGCGACACAGAGGTCCTGCTCGCCTCTCTCCTCCTCCGCCTCCTCCCTCTGTCTCGCTCTCTTACTCCCGTTCTTCCTCCGGTGTCCTAATGAGATGCAAGGGAAAAGGACTCGGCTTTCGCGTCACGTTTCCTCGTGCGCAACAACGACCAGGCCCCGTTCGGTGCATATAACACCGAAACCGTGCATGCTTTTCGTCCATGCTGCCACACGGCATTCGAATTCTGGATTCACGCGGGACATTACGTCCTTTTTACCCGACACCCTCTCCGCTTCCCTTCCGAGGCAGAGGTTGCGAGGTTGCACGGGGCACCGTGGCCTTCGACCGCGCTGCGCCTCCCCTGTCACGTGTTCCGGCTTGATTGATGGAAGGAAATGTGGCGCTGTGCGTGAGGTTTTTTCCTCCTCCGTTGCCTGCTGCGCTCGCCCTTTTCCCCAGTTTTTTGGTAAATACAGCAGGACCACGAACCCGGGGGGATATAATGGCCTCCGCCGTGATATTTGAGTTTGTTTCATTCGCCCCGGCTAATTCCTCGGATCGGTACGAACGATTCGATGCGCAGCTGCCGCCGATAAGTGTCCCGATACCTTTTCCCTCTTCCTCTTCCGTGCTTTCCGTTTTCCCCTCGCTTTCTATTCCTCGTCGTCTTCGTGAAAATCGCATCGCGATTTTCCAATCTCGTCGAACCGCTCGGTACCGGTACTCGTCGACGCCGGAAACATCCCTTGGGAATCTACCATCGGGAATTCGGAGGAAGCGATTCGGGATTCGCGGCGCCGACGAGAGGGAGGAAAACGGCGGAAAGATTTTCTGTGGGAAACGTGCCGGGGTTGGGAGGACGAGGCTGGGCCGAACTCGATGGCTCGACGATGCCGCGCACGTTCCCCCGGTTTTCGGGGCCCGGTCCGCGCATCCCGTTATGCATTTTTCCACAGGGGAAAAGAGCGAGGGAGGGAAAGGCGAACGGGGAACGGTGCGGCAGCGGCGGTGGAAAAAAAGGGAAGGGAGAAAAAATGTTGGCGGGCAAAAAATGGACGCATCCTGTGCGTTCGGCCTGACCTCTCGGCCGACGAAGCGGTGTCCGGGTAACGCGGGTACCGTCCGATCGGCCGGCCAGTCCGAATACTCGCCTACGTACATCCTATCCGTCCTCTTTCTCTCCGCCCTTTTTTTTTCTCCCCCTCCCGCCACCCTCTCTTTTCCCGTGGTCCCCTTTGTGCGCGCGCTCTCTCGCGTATTCGATTACGGGAATCTCGTGTTACGCGGCCGGCGCGTGCAACCTCTGCTCGTCGAGCTGCATCCCTCGGGCAGCGGCTGGGCCCGTGGCGGAGGACGCCGCGGCGATTTCGATTCCGGGCCTGGCCCGGATTCGGCATCGGAAACCGCGAGATCGCGGATAGGGTGAGACCGCGATGGACGTCGCTCTTCTTCATCCGCGCTAATGAATATTCATCGGCCGTGCATAGGAACGCTCCGCTCGGTTCCCGTTCTCGTTGAAGTTTAGACCGTTTAGGATCGTTGATATGTAAATTGCCGATAATTACGCGTGTATAAATTACGAGGGACACGATGATCGAGTTTCCCTGGATCTCGCTGTTCCTCCTCGATCGATAACGAGAGTCGTTCGATCGCGATTAAGATAACCGAGGCTCTCCGCTCGTTTCGCTTTCTTTTTCCCGCGGTGCGTATAAATATCGGCAATCGGAATCGAAAATTTTACGAATCGTTACAGCGTCGTAGGAACTCGCGGATCGAGAGAGCGGGGACTCGCGGCCGCGTTGATTGCCGCGGTTCATTTGCATATCGCGTACGGGAGGCCACAGGAGCATTTTATTCCGAGCTTGTAACGACGAAATAATAAGAAATATTATTAGACGAGCCGCTCTTTCCTTCCTTTTGCCCCGTTGACAACTGTTTTCGAGTATTCTCTTTGCTCTTATCCGCGACGGGATACGCCGGCCGAGAAGTATCCCGGCAACGTAATAAATAACTCTTGGTTTATTTTGACAAACGTATTCTCGTGGAGTATTCTCATGGTCGTAAGAACTCGCACGGTAATGGAATGTATAACGTTTAAATGAAAATCTCTGATCGTTCGACAGCGCGCTTTTTATTTCCCGTTAAATTGTCCAATTAGCCGCGACATTCGAACTTAATTAACCGGCGATGTTCATTCGGTATCGAGGATTTAAAACATTTCACGCACCCGTCGCGACTACCGTGGCCTCATCCACCGGAGACAGTCTCCGGTCACGGGTGATTGGCACTGCGCATTAATCGCCACTGGCTCGTATTGCCAGCCTTAATTGCCGTTATTAACGTTGAAACAGTGGGACAAAATGACTCTGTATATTAATTTACGACTGTTCTCCTAACGAGAAAGTCCTCGGGTACGAAGGATCGAGCCGGCAGCCTTCGCGAGACGCGTCGAAAGTCCGATTCCGCTGCGAGACGCTGCCGCGGAAAGGGTTGACGCGTGGCGTCGCCGATCTCCGTCTCCGACGCGGCTAAATTTCGCGGAAAACCGGGATCTCGTCGCAAGATGGAAGCAAGAGTCCGCCGGATGGATGGACGTCCGTCGAAACGGGCAGAGAGTTTGGCGAACGCGCCAGGCCATCGGTCCTCGTAAAAGCCTTTTACGAGTTTGCGTACCTCCAAAAATAGCTACACAATCGGAACCGGTTTCGGCATAATCCTCACCGATTTTGTGTAGGCCTACAATTTCAATAAGTAAACATCCTGTCGCAGTGGTACGCGGCGTAATTGTACCGGTTCCGCGTGAAATTTCTCGCGTTTTCGATTTCTCGCTAACACGACCGATCTCGATGCGCGTTCCACGAACGAACGCGCATAGGAACCGGGTTACCGGTCGAACTTTGCTCGAATTATCACCTCGGCGTATTCGCCGGTACCACGCGCCTCCTCCCTGCTCGGCTTCGGGACGACAACGAGAGTAAACCGAGAGGAAACGTGGAGAGAACAACAGGGTTTCAGGAAAAATCGACGAAACTTAGCTCGTTCTGTGACTACGTCGAAAGGAACGCGAAGGGGACGTTAAGAAGAAAGGAGGAAACGAAATAAAAAGGAAAGAGACGCGAGAGCGGGAAAAATGGCGAAGAGCGGCGAAAGAGGTGTACGAGGATGGCGAAAGGCGGGAAGAGGGCGAGAGAAAAGAGAAGCAGGAAGCGTCGGCGCGAATCAAATTCCCGGTAGGGTCACCGGCGATCCCATGATGCCCCGCGCAGCGGCGGCGGCGCTGGAGTATAGGCGATCGCCGGTTACGGTCAAGGACTCGCTGACGTCAGCTTCGCCGGTCGTTAAAGAATTTAGGTCAAAAAGTCACTGTTGTGTGTTCGCCATTCATCGCGGAACTTGGCGAGCGAACGACCCATGTCCGATTTTACCGCGAATGGACATCCGTTCGTCTGGAAGGCGGTTACGCGCGCGCGCACGCGCGGCGAGAGAGGACAGGAAGATACAGAAGCGAGAGATCGGCGACGGGTCGGTTTTTCGTCGGGTTGGCTAATTATTTGAATTGCAAATTCGCGGCACCGTGAAGAGAGAAGCGTCATCCCGTTACTGGGGCATTAGGCTCGGCCGTGTCTCGAAAATCCTCGTTTCGCGCGGCCATGATAATTGGGAACACGGTTCGTTAGTGACGGCCTGGTCCCACGAAACCGGCGACTCTCGGGCTGTTCGCGCTAATTCTCGTGGTACTGGGAACCCGAAACAGCCCCGACGCTTCGTGGAAGCGCCGCGGTACGTTTCCCAGCGCCTTTTGTTACCGGGTTACCATCGAGTCCACCGTCTCTCCTCGGAGACGCGACGTCGCGACTTAACGAAGCGACGGGGACGGAGAGGGGTCGAGCGGGATTTTTCTCGCGGAGAAGAGAAGAAACGCGCGAGCGCGGCGGGAATTATTTTTCGCGTGGTAACGAGGCGTCGCGGAGAAGCGAGAGAGAGCGTTGGAGAGAGGCGAGAAGCTCGGTTCTCGAGGACCATCGAGGACGGAAGCGGAGAGACCGGGTGGGGCTGCCGGTGAAAATAACGGGGGACGGAAACGGGCAGCGAACACGTGAAAACCGATGGTAATTAGAATTCCTCCGGCCACGTAACATCTGCGCCTAATACAGCGACTATCGCGTGGGTAGAATCAGGGACAGGAATCGCGGAAAAGTTCTTTCGTTGCGGCGTTACGGAAGAACCTTCGCTGCCCCGAGTGTGTTTCGCCGTGAAAAGGTGGAATCAATTTGCCGGTGTGTGACGCAAGAGCAGGATATAATATCTCGCGAGCTCGCTCGTACGCGATTCATTGTGCCCTCACCGCGGAAGTTTATCAATGGTATGCAACCTCCGCGGAGTGGGCGTCGATTTTGAAATAAACGCGCAGCCTCGACCGTTGTTCGCCTGCGTTGCGAGTAGTCATCCTCTGCTATCTTTACATCTCATTAGCAGACGATAGATCCGAAGGCGTGCGCGTGTCTTTCGAAACGGTGGGCTCGCTCGCTCGCTCGCTCGCTGGCTCGCGCTGGTTCGAGCATCGCGGGCTTCCACGGTTGATCGGAACACGCGGCCGAGAGGAGGATTCCCGTTAAAAGCCGCCGCTCTAAAGGTTAATTCCCCAAGTGCGAAGACAACAGCATCGTCGGCCACGTCGAAAGCTCGCGGAGATCTCGCTCGTGACTGGGTATAATTAACCTTTTCCCTGACACGAATCCATCGAGTGGATAAAAGAGGCCCAACGGAGGACAATAAATAGCCGGTCGCGGCTGACATCCTAGCCGAGGTCACGTCGATCGTTTCCACTCGCACGATGACGGACGGAATGACGGACTGCCATTCGAAGAGGCTGCGGAGACAGTCGCGGCGGCGGCGGCGGCGGCGACGACGACGCCGACGACGAGGAGGACGAGGACGAAAGGCCAGGGGAGAAAGGAAAAAGAGGAAAAACACGAGGCGCACGTGGGCAGACCGGCACCTATTTTCCTCGCATGCAGGGGTCACCGTGCCCCCTCTCCGCTCCTCGCCGCTCCTTACCGCTCTCTCCCTCCCGTCCCGGCGCTCTCCCGTCTCTCCGTCTTCTTCTGCCGCGTGCGCCGCGGCGGCGGTGGTTTGCAACCCCCCTCGAGCACGAACGCGTCGGCTCGCGTACCGCGAAGCGCAGGTTACATAATTATTCCGGTCGTGCCTCGCGAGTGTTTCTTGGCCAATGGGATTGTGGTTCTATGGGACAGTGGACGGTGTCCCCATAGAAGCCACGCCTCGTGACCCAGACTCCCACATAACTGTTCTCGAAACATCATCGGCAGTCCGAATGAATCGGACGGTGGCCGAAGAAAGAAAGTAGCCGTCGAGAGGGAGCAAGATGGCCGCGTGGAACAAAGAGAGTAGGACGGTGAACGACTGGCGAACAGAAGGACGAAGAAGACGCGAGGCATCGGTCGTATTATAGATTCCCATGACGCCTCGCCGCGAGTCGCGCAAGTGTTTGAAATTAGACTTTGCCATAGCAGTCGCCACCGTGTGTTTATATTGGCTGCGATCGCCACGATGCGTCGACATGCGTCGCCTTGCATTCTGCCCGATGGCCGCGCCGCCGCTTCCATCGGCTTTTCGTCCACTTTCCGTCCGCTTTCCTGCCGCTTTCCTCCGACTTTCCTCGCGTTCCGAGCTCCGGTTTCGCTCGGCTCGCCGCGTTCCCGAGATTCCGAGGTACGAGGTCGCGAGAGATCGCGGAGAACCGCGTTAAATTCCCGTACGCGACGAGATCTCGCGAGATCGGCGGAAACGCGAGCCTACGACCGGGAAAGGAATGAGAAAATCGGGAAACGAGCTTGGCGGGCGCGGGGGGATTTCGCCGAAACAGGCGGAATACGAGCGGGAAGCGATAACGCGGAATTTCTACCGGCAGCTCGGCCGTGGCAATCGATTTATCAGTCAGCAGCGACAATGGCGGCGTCGCATTAGGAGAGAGAGAGCGGTAGGTAATGGTCGATACGTCTTGCTTCTCTTTCACAGCCGGAACGCGCGCGGTCGGCCGTACGTTTCGAGAATGAGAGGAACGTCGCGTAATCGTAGAACGCATAGATCAGCGGTGGTAAAAAGCGGCGATGTATGCGGCCGGGTAGGCGCACCGAGTGGCCGGTGCCAAGTGGCCGCGTAATGGCAACACGGAGGTGTGCCCGCCGCGATTCAAGGTCCGTGATATGCTGCCTCGATTCTGTTATCGCTTCTTAACCAGCGCTCCTTCCCATTGTTCGTCGGGCGATATTTCTCGAACGCTCCTCGGAGATATCGCTTTTCCGGGACGCGTCTTTTCTCGGCGCGCGCGCGCGTGGGCGCCACGCCCCTCGAAACTGCCGCCGCGATTTCGCGATTTCGTTTTCCGCGTACACCTTTCACGACCGACGCGAACGCTTTAATTCGGACACCGAATCGCGCCTCGTAAAATTTAACGACGACGCCTAGAGAAGAGAGTCGAGAAGCGTCTCTACGGTCATCTAGATGCGCAGTACCATTTCTTCTCGGCCGTGAAAGCAACCGTGAACAAAATGGAGCAGCGGCGGCTTCCTCTCCGTGTAAAACGCGACGATTGAAAAGCCGCCGCCTTTGAATACCCACCCGTGGCTGTTAGAAACGGAGAAGGCACGCCGGCCACACGCCCGTCCGTCAAATTAAGGGATGAAAAATGTCCAGGGTCCGGCGTGTCCACTCGGCGCCGACCACACTCGCCGCGTCCTTTCTTCTTTTTTCGCCACCTCGCGTGGCCACTCGCCGGAAAATGGAGGAGACGCGTGTCCCAGGGATTAAGGGAGAATGCACGGTCATTCTGCGCGAGGGCTTTTTAGTTAACCGGCCCATTCACCGGGTCTCCGGGGACTCTTCTCTCACGAGGGCGGCTACGTCCTCCTCCGGTGAAAGATCACCCGCGGCCGTGTGACAGATGCGAAAGGGTCTACCACGCGGCTAATTGCCAATTAAAAAGACATTTTTCGTCCCGGAGACCGGCTGACCGTTTTTCCGGTCGCATCTGCATACCGATTCTTCCGGAACGGCTGGGACCTCGTTGCTCTCGTTCGTTCCTCATTCTTCGTGGCACAACGAAACCACGCGGGGGTGAATTGTTCGGACAATCGAGTTTTGAAGGATCGGGTCGGAATCGCGTGCGAAGAGACGGATGGAACGCGACGGAGGCCCTTCGACGAGGAACGAGGACGACGACGTTCCCGTCTCGGCGTGCACGGTGACTGGAATCGATGAAAAGGAGCTCCGTCGATCGAATATCACCGATAATTATTCCGCCTTCGGTTCGTACGTCGGCGGCGCGTCCCGGTGGCGGGAGAGGCGCGCGTCGCGTGGGCCGGCGTCGCCGTGCCAGCCACTTCCGGGTCTCCGTCGGGGCTGTCGATCTCGTAGATCAAATTCGAGGGGTTTCCAGGAAGAAATTGATCCCGCGGATCGTGGACGCCGGCCCGAGGCGTGGATGCCGCGCCATATGGACTACAAAGGCCCAACCGATCGCTCTTTTTTTTCCTTTTTTTCCCTCCGCCGACGTCTTTTCCTTTTCCTTCACTTTCATCCACCCCCTTCCACGGCCACGCGGCCACTTTTTTACCTCCGGTGAAAACCAGTTCGATGCAATACGAGATACACGGGATCCCGGAAGGAGGCCTTCTCCTCTGCCTTGGACTAGGGACGCCGTCGAGAAAGGGTTCTCGAGAAAGCGGCAGAAGCAGCTGCCGCACCCCCTTTTCGGTCGGGAAGACGCGCCGAAAGAAAGGGGTGAGAACCGAGAGCAGGCGGGAAGGGTCTGCGGATGGCTTTCTTTCGGTTCAGCTTCCCGATCCCGCGTCGCGGCGCGATCAGACCCGAGGATCGAAGCGTCGCGTGCCGCGGCACGCGATCCTCTCCTGACACGCCTCGCGGTACGATCCTCGATCGAGATTCGAAAGAAATTTCGTAGAATTCGTTCGGCTGGAGAATTGAAATAGATCGAGGGAGAGTAGGAAAGAGGGAGAGAGAGAGGAAAGAACGGTCTGCGATGGGAGGCTGAGCGGACAGAGGCGTCTGGGATGATCGAGATCGGCGAAGAAACACGCAGGAGGATTCCGCGAACGGCGGCCGGTGTGGACGAGACGGTGAACGCGGAAGAGGCACGCCAACGGAGAGGAGACGCGAAGAAGCGTTATGTCGCTAGTCCCTTTCCCAGTAAGAGTGGGTTAAGGCCCAAGGTCCTGCTGTCGTCTCGAAGGCGATCCCCCGGATGCGAAGGATACACAGAGAGTCGG
>NW_027471868.1:0-18291 GCF_051020765.1 Lasioglossum baleicum | reverse complement strand
GTTCGTGCAAAATATGACAAACTGTTGCTTATTGCGAAAATGGAAATCTTTCTTATAAAAGTGCCAATTTTCACGTATACTTTGTTTAGTGATATTTATTCACTGATACTGACTTTAACGATTAATTTAATTTAATTGCCATATTATAGTAGATTAATACAGAAGTAAAACACCTTAACAAAGCTTGTAAGTAAAAAATGTCGAATTTTTAATATAGTTTTTATAGTAATGTTTACCATAGTTAATTATTGTTATATACGATTAATTATCATTTATTTCTAGTAATCTGATATTAGTTTAAAAAATTATTTTAATGAATTCGTATAAGCATTACCTTACATAAAGTTCAATATTTATTTATTTATCCTATGCTACTTAAGTATTTTAAAACATATTTCATTCGTGATAATTTTTTGTAAATATACGAGTATAAAAGGATGTAATGTTAATTGCCTATTAAACCCTTAATTGAACATTTTGTTCCTATAAACAAAAAAAAATGAACATTAGACCTATATACGTTGTAATGTTTAATACATTATAAATGTATATTATAATATAAAATATAGCAGATCGGGTATTCTATTTTGTCTTGTGCGACGTAATTTAATTTACGTTACGTGTTTATATCTTGACATTGGATCAAAAATCGGAATAAATGTCAAAATACTATTTAAGGACTATATAGAATGCTATGCTGTACTTATAATAAATGCTTAAAATACCGATAGATAAATATCGCTGCTTAATAAAATAGTAAATTAATCAAATTAATTAATATAATATTAAGCGTGGAATAATTGTATTATTCGACCTGTGTTATTGCTTATTAACAATTGAACATAAATTCAGAGATTCTACGAATAAACGAAGTTTACAGTATTTTCCCTCGCTACGAATCTATGAATCTAGTAAAGAAATATTCTTTTTCTTTAAAAAGATATCTGCTCTAAATTGATTAAAAGAATATCTTGATCTTACTGTTATGAAAATTTTTTTAGGTAATCTTGCTAAATTAATATACAAGAGTGATAGAGAATTCAGAAATGTGTAAACGATTTAAAACAAAGTATATAAGCCGAATGGAAGAAACTAAAATATATAAAAATATCATATTAATGTGTGCGTGTGTGTGTGTGTGTGTTAAATGCTAGTTTTCAGATTAGTAATAATAGTATATTTATTATTTTCCATTTACGAAATTTATTTTATTAGTTATTAAAATTTTTTCCATTAATTATTGTAGCAATCGTTTGATTTCTAATTGAACAATATTTCTAAGTCTGCTGTAGGTACTAGATGATATAATATACCTAAATTGTACTACATACATATGTGAACTAGATATAGATGCAGGAAAGGGTTTTGGTACGAGTAAATACTAGTAAATAATAAAAACGACGTTTGAGTAATTGTGTAGAGTAATTGTATAGAATGAAGGACGAATGTCGGAGTTCTAAGAAGTAGATCAATAGGTATTATTCGAATATGTACCAATAATATTTTGTTTATCCATATAATTTACATTTCAAGACGTATAGAAAGCTTCACGTTGTCGTTAATGTGAATCTTTTAGTTCATATAAAGTCGGCAAGACACTTGAGCATAGCTTGAAAAAATAATTAACGGTTCGATGAATCTCCAAAATTTCACAACTAATTCATTACAAGATGAAAGTATTAATAAAATTGTGCAATATATAAGCGTTTATTGCTACTTCTACCAATGTCACTTATGTTTCTGTACATAGGGCAATAAAATTCACTATATAACATGGAGTTTATTTGTTTTCCCTACATGTCATCTCTGAAAGATACTTTGAAATATTTCGTATGAAGAATATAGTTATTGCATTTCATAATTAATCACAAACTTAACAAACGCAGAATTTATGCTTTATTTTACATTTATGGTTAATATTTATGTTACGATAGCCTGAACAAGAACTCGCTAATAATATATTATTCTGAAACAATTAAAATGAATAACGATGAAACAATAATATTAATTGCGATTACGATAATTACTCACCGGTATTGTATGCTGCATAAAATAAGAACCTTAAAGCTCACTTCTAATTGTAGTTAGATGTATACGACAGAAATACAATTTTTAGTACCCTATGAAACAGACAACGGTCGGTGATATTTATTACAATTTTGTAAATAATAATGTTTATTCTATATGCTACTGTATGCTAAGTTTTTATAACTATTACGTACATACAAACTATAATAATAAATTCAAAACTTATGCGAGTGAAAAATAGCATAAACCCGTTCTCGTTTGCCATTATTGTTAAGATTTTATCCAGGCGAATGAAATAATAAAAAAATGTCATTTACATACAACCTCTCGTTACAGTATGAAACAATACGAAACGTAATAACGAAGTTAATGATATTATGAACAGAATTTTATCATTAGCGTTATTGTTAGCGTGAATGTCACGAGAAAATACGGTTAATCTTCAATCAAACACATAATGACACGACTCTGTTATAATAGAGTTGTGTTTATAGGCATAATAGGTTATTTTTCAATTACTTTCAAGAATGCGATTGGTATATATCGTATATGTGAAATAATAAAATATATTCGTTATACAAAGTTTTGCAAACGTTGGTTACAAAATGGATACTAATTACATAAATACAGGTATAAAATCATTATATCTTTATGTATTATTTCATACTGTAATTTATTCTTTTCAATGAATACAGCGTTACTTTAAAATAGTGACAATTCAGTAATTACCTTGTAATATATTTTGCTTTACTAGTTGTTGCTGTTCCGGCTGTTAGCGTTTTCACAGTGAACTTGTTTCTGAGCATTCCTTTCTCCTTATACTTCTTATTTAATCTTCACAGAACAAAGGTAAACACTATAAAGCACGTGAATATGAGAGAAAACAAGATCGAAATACATAATTGTATAAACACGTTTAAAGCGTGTGAGGATCGAACGATGATTACTTCTCCTGGGCTATGGTCGGCGGTCAAGTCGAGGTCGCTCATTGCACAGGCGTCGATCGATAGAAACAAGAAAAGCCACCCTTGCAACTCGCGAACTCTACCCAGAGATACAGGATGCGCAACATTTTATTATACTGCCTTCTTAAAGTTAGCTTTCAATATAATAATTGATAGTGTGCTCGAGTGATGGTATCATAAAAGTAAAATATCATTGACAAGTTGTCGATAATAAGTTGTTAACAAGTATTATTCAATTTTTCTCAGCTTGAAATTAATTATTTCAATACATCCTAACAGTTTAATATCGATTACTTTTTTAATTTTCTCTTGATCTAATATTTAATTCTCTCTTCTCTAAAGAACTTTTTACTTTATTATGTATAAAAATTGAATACAGCGGTAATTGAATAGAGTTGTTTTACATTTTTTATCGTTAAAAAATTCTTCTTTCACGAAATTAATCGTAATTATATTCTATAATTAACTTCTATAAAGTAATTGCGTGTCAATTTCAAAAATTCGAATAAACATTCAATATCTCATAATAATTATTACATTTGCCTAATGGTAATGTTGCGATTATTAGAGTTATTTTAGTTGTTTTTAATTATATGAAAAAAATAATCAAAGAAAAATGTGTAAAATATCAACCGTGCTAATATCCGTTCTTTCATTAACTATTACAAATAATGGTCATAAATATTCTACATTTTTTAGATATAATACTCAGATTTATATTAGTTGCAAATTAAGTTATCACAAAATTTATTAAAAAATGTGCAGTTTGTGCTTTTATCTCGTAAGACTGTAAAATATAATAATATTGTTGAATAAAATTATGATTTACAATTAAAATATAACTTTTTACTTTAAATAAGACGGCGATTGGGATATTAATTTAATCCAATCAATCACAATTATGCTTAACCAATGAATTAGGTCATACTATTAACAGAGCATATTATTATGCGACCGTTCACCAAAGTCGAAATTTAAAATCATTTAAATCAGTTAAGTTTCGACATTTGCAAATATATAAAATTTCTTAAATTATAATAATTATACATAATTGTCTGGCACAGATCAACGGTGTCATATGTTTTGAATGCCACCCATGGCGATCTGTTAGAAACAGTAGATAGGTGATGGTCCCATGCTGACGTACTTACACGTCGTTACGTATGTATAGCGCTACGTATAGACCGCGTACGTATTAGTAGCAATAGTTTCTCTCAGTGGCAATATCTTAAGTTGGTATTAAGAAATTATAAATAATAATAGATTTGGAACTAGCTTTGATTTCTAGGTGGAGGTACAAAAAAAGGAACGAAGCCTATGTAAAATATGTAAAAAGCAAGTCGAGACTTTAAATGGGGCATTTAAAGAAACTTTAAAGGAACATGCCATATATGAGTACGCATCATTGGACATTTGGCACGTGACGATGGTTACTTCTACAGAGAAAACGATCGTTTTAATCATATTTATATTTATATGTATAGTGCCACATGTTTTTCATTAATATCTCAGGAACTATTTATTTTTTAAAACTAACATTTTATATTCAATTTCTATTCATTCCCCTTTCCTTCTTGTAAAAATTTGGTGTCGATCGGTGCTTTGCGTAGTTTAAAAGAACACTCTACATATTTGAACTTTATCTTGTAATAAATAGAATTTTTTGTGATTTCTGTACATTAATTTAATATTAAATTCCAGTGGTCGATCAGCGTTAAATTTTGAGAAGTAGAAGAAAGTATCGGAATAAATCCTAAGTATAAAATATTAGTTTCTATTTAATAATTTCTAAGTAATTAATGAAAAACTTTTCGAACCATACATAAAAATTTCACTTGGTCGTCTCTAACAATATGACCATTTCCTCTGTAGTAATAATCTGTAGTAACCCTTGCAATGTGTTGAGCAGCCGGATAGTGATTTACCCTCAGCTTCTGTAAGGTAATTCGCTTAAAAGACTGTCCATCTTCTTCGAGTCAGATACTACGACACTTAACATTTAGTATGACTACAGAGAAAACAGCCAGTCGTATTAATAACATCTGTATAGACAAATTTCAGTAGCTATTTACAAAATAGATGCACTTCAGAATTTCGATGATCTCTTAATACATTGCAAAATTTGATATTTTGGACAACTTTCTCTTTCTTCAAGCAATCGTTACTCGATCTTACTTTCTAAGATATTTCCAAAATTTCTTTCATACTATTGCATTGTATTTTGCTTGCAACTACTCATCCGTGGCAGTGTACGAGTTAGTAAGCGGCCCAGCTCTCTCTAGTGTTTCTCTAAAGGCACCGCACAACTAAAAGTTTTAACATGTAATGCTACGTGTTCGTTTGAGAGTTTCTCGCGCGAGTTACTTTCGAGAGTACTCTCAAGTTTTACTTAAGATAGAAAACTCGCTGATAGTTTACTCTCGTATATCCACTTGAGAGTCGTTTGATAGTAATTCTCCGACGTACCGACACTACGATTGTTCTCTTCTTTACGATCTTTACGATCTGCCTTTTCCTTATTATTTAGTTTCCTTTCATTTATTCACACGCACACTAGACACATCTAATTTCACAACCTAACATCCACACGATAGACTATTGTCTCTCGTACCGATAGTTGTTTAGTTACGTACGTTCCGATAATCGTTTCGAGTGATCTTGTTTCTAATCGAGAGTACTTTCAAGATTTCGAATTCGAATTCTGCTAGTAACTCTCCGAGAGCAATGGATTATCGTGTCCACATGAAAGCAACTCGCGATATGCTGATTCTCAGACAGTTGCACAGTACTCTCCGACAGTCTCACTCTCAAACGCTGTCTCCAATGGCGAGAAATACTCTCGAAAGTAACTCGCGACAATTTTACTCTCAAGTTGGCACGTAACATAACGTATGAACTGAAAAATCAAACTATGGTTAACAAATAATAAGGCAAAGTAAATTTATAAATTAGTGACTTCGTCCGACCAAAAAGACGAACTGCAAAAATGAATTTTTTAGTATTTCACGTAGTTCCATATATGTATGTTATTGCAACAAATCAAATTTAACTGATTTTAAAAATTTAGAATTTCAATTAACATAGCTAATTGCTTAACGGTACCTAATTCTAATTTAAGATATCAAAGGATTAGGTTAGATTAGGATAAATTAATATTTCGACTGCTGTAAAATAATCGGTTACCAAATTCGAAGTTAAAATCATTGTATTCAATTTAAAAAAAAAATTAAGATTGTATAAAATTGTAATTAATTTAAAAAAAAATTATATTAATTTTTAATTTAATGTAATAGAAAAAAATTTTGTGAATATCTCGAAAACTAAGGGCAACCGGAGATTATATATTATATGTAAGAGAAAGTTGTACAAAATTGTAATTTCTATAACATATTAAAAAAAAAAGCATCCAAATCTTGAAGAGCATCTACTTTTTGAATAGTTACCTAAATTTCTATGTGTGGTGCTAAAAAAATTGATGTTTTTCATTTATAATTTCCAATTATAATCTCCAAATTGATCGACTATTGAGTCTTCTGTGAACTATTGTCAACTTTATTAAATAGTCATCAAAATGTATGTATATGTATGAATAAAAGCATATGCATAAGAAATAAAAGAAATGACACGCAATTGTAAATCAAATATAATTAACAAAAGTATGTTATAACAATAAAATACGTATTGTAATATATTTTTAAATAATAAATTGTTGTGCTCAGATAGCATCGGATTACATAAAATTTTATATTTTCAATCATTCATGAGTATCAGCCATACACATTTTATATAACACTACGCTCGTAAATTTGTCTGAAACTAGTATTTTTAAATCTAAAACTACTGTCCACTTGAGAGTAAAACTATTGCGAGTTATTCTCGAAAGTTTTTCTTGTCAGATCCGTTTCAAAGTGACTGTTGGAGAGTTACTAGCAGAATTCGAAACGGTATCCAAGTCCTGAAAGTACTTTCGGGGTAGAAGCGAGAACACTTGAAACGATAGAAACCACGGAACGTATGATGGATAGACTAAACAACAATCGGTGTGAGGGTCGAGCTGGCAAGTAGATGTTTAGGTAAGATTAGATGTGAAAGGTGTATGGGTTCTTGGAATATACGTGATGCGTTTTGGGTACACACCGCATGGGTGTATAGTGTGTGAGTCGTAAAGAAGCTCTACGAGTCATAGCAAGAGCTCTACATGCGAGTAAACTCTAAGTGAGTTTTCTATCGTCTACTCGAAACTAAAACTTTGCGTAGTTGCTCTCAAATGGACACATACCTTAAGGTGGATTATTGATATACATTGTAGTGACACTCCGTGTTCATTGTGTTGTGTGTTGTATTGTAGGATTTCGATGATTCAGAAATAATTATTACTTAAGTTGTTACTTATTAAGGAAATAGTTCTTTAAGATAAATTACAATCTCATTAACAAACAGAAGCACATTATTTTATTGTATCGAAATGTGTTTTAACTGTTCTGTAATCATGTTATGTGTTATAAGTATATGTACCAACCAAAAAGTTGTTAGGATGGTAAAAAAGCCATGTTAACTTACATAACTATATTTCGTCACAACTAAATATAATACATACCTCCTTACCTTTACACTTTCCTTTTAAAGAAATATCGCCGCCTTAGTCATGGTTAATAAATTATTATGTAAAAAAAATTACTATTATAAGACATCACAACATCAACTTAAACTAGTATATTTTTGAAAGATTTGCATATAACAATTTAGACTCAATAAAAAATTATATCTGTATAACATATGGATAACATACACTGTAAAGATCTTTAACACAAAAATAAATTTGTATATTTTTATAAATGATATTTTTCGAAAAATTTGTAAGTGCAAATGAAAATAAAAATATTTGTAAAACGCGATCCTTTAGTTATACTAAAGTAATAAGGATATGGTAGATTATGTATTTATATAATTATAATTTTCAATTGAATCAAATAATAGAATTGTGAAACCAATATATCTGATTATATTTACCAAGATAATATTTACATTAATTGAATTTAATTCGAGGAATGTAAAGTAGTTTTCTACGATCAACAATATCATCCAAAGAATTTAAGTCTGGTAAAGCAATGGAAGTTCAAAACGAGTAGTTGACCACATCGGTGGAGTAGAATTTCCAATATAAGACCATTCTTTAATGTCATATGGAGGAGTGTAATAAGATTCTGTTGTTGTTGAAAATTTTGGATAATATGGGTCATATTCTAGTTCACTCGGTACTAAAGGTTTTAGAGATAATGTTAAAGCATATACAGGTAATTCTGTAGTAGTTAATGTAATATTTGTTGTTTCAATACGAATTGTAGTAGAAGGAATTTTTGTATTCTTTTGTATCGATTTTAAAGTTTCTAGATATGGATAATTTCTATAATTTATAGAAGATAACTTTAAGAAATCAGTAGGATTCTTTGTAGGTTGATTATCTTTTATGTTATGTTCTTGAATTTGAATATTTCTAGCGACTGTATTCAAAGGTACCTTTAGGTAGTTATATAAAACATCATTTATTTTTTGATGTAATAACCTTTTTGATTCATCCTTGGCTTTTCATTAAGTTTATCTTTATAATAAAAACTTTGATTCCGTATAGAAAAGTTTTCATTCCTTCGTAACCCTTTCTCATCACGGTTGTCTATTATAGGTATATACTGTGTATAGTATTTATAGAACAATTAATAGAAGCATTTGCAGAAGAATTAATATAATTAAATGGAGAAAATGAATTTATTATTTTCGTTTCAACTCTTTCTGTCTCATTAAGATTTTCAGAAATTTTTCTTGATTAAAGACAAATCCATGTCCTACTTTATTATATGGATTTGTTGATTGTGTTGTATGATACTTATTCGATGATTCTTTCGTACATGAAGAGCTATTATTTTTTTCTTCTCTAATAGATGATGTATTTTCTTGGCAATAAACAAGATGAGCATGGTCACATATTAAAGCATCTTGTCGAAAAGCAGTTTCTTCTGGACACTGGTAGGTGAATTTATTTCCAAATTCATCGCATGTATGATATATCTTACAATTGGCACTGGTATCGGCATAAAAACCAGCAGTTCGGTTTATGCATGAGAAACTTATTTTCATAGAACTTACATTCTGAAAAAATATAAAAATCAAATCTATAAAATGTATTAAAATACATGATTGCAAAATACACAAATATTACTGTAATACCTAAGAAATACTTTACACTATTTATTTTTACCATATTTTTTATTTTTGTAAAGCCAGTTTACTTTACGATAATAAACAATTAATAAAATCAGACCTTTTATGATAGTTACATATATTAAATTATACGAGATACTTATTTTTTAAAATAATAAATACAGTTCATTTTATCAATGTTTGTTGTAACTAATGTTTGTTATTCACTAAAGTTATGAATATAATATCTACTAAGATGAACAATACTAAATTTATATTCCATGATAATATGAAACCTAGAAATTATACACTTTTCAACTTTTATTTTGTTTGCATATATACTTTTCTGTTATATATCATTATTACATTATTATATTGCTACTAAGCATTTATTTATGGATCGCTATTAGTTTTTTGGGCACACATAAAAATAGAAAATGATAAGCAACTAGAGTCTTTTTCTCTTTAGATATAAATAAAATCCTAATATAACAGGTTAAAACCGAAATTCAGTATAAATTAGATTTATACATTTCCTCAATATGTACAATAAATTATAATTCTATTTATGTTATATATACATATATTTTATAATTGAACAGATAATTGAAACAAACTAACAAAAACTATTTCAAGCATGTTTCAATAGTTTAATATAATTTAGTATCAAGAAAAGTTTATGCAGTTTATACAAAAAACTGAATAATGTGTATATTTATTTCATTAAAACATAATGAAAAATGTACACCAATTAACTAAAATATTCTTTTAAATATTTTTCTGCATATTAATTAAGTGATAATTTAATTTCCATTCACTTATGAAAACTAAATAAAAATATATCATATTTTATAATAGGATATCTTAAAATTTACGTTTAAATAATTTATTATCGAAAGTTATTATCATAATGAATTCAGTTATACATAAAAATAATATAAATTTAATTAATATTTAGAATCACATTATCTTAATATATTAATTTACTTTAATAACTTAATTTATATCTTGTTAACAATGACAAATATTAAAATATTTTTATATGTAATATTTCTCAACAAATTCAATTTTCTACTTTTGCATATTCCAAACATTTTAACAAATTGTTACTAAAAAATTGAAAATTGCCATATTTTGATTAAATGCAATATCAAATACAATTGTTGTATAAAGAAACAGTTTCAATTACTGCAGATTTAAGGAAATCTAACATTTATATAAATACTTACAAATATTTCAGGTTGAATATATAAAATAATCAGTGTGTATTGGAAAATAGCTTTCCAAATCCAGTAAAAGTGTATCATGATGATAGATAGCAAGTAAAATTAAAAATATTTCTTCACAAAAATTACCGCCATTGATCTGCTACCACTGGTTTTAGTAAGTACTTTTCCACAACGATGCTGGTAACGTGAAAGTGAAAACATTGTGTTTAGAATGCTGGATTGACCTATGCGTATTCCTTCTACAATCTCTTTCCCCTTCTTTCTTCTTATCCTTGATATATCTCGTTTCTACAACAAGACGTAAATATATATGTTATAACATTTATTGTTATAACGACTTCCTGTCGTGTCTTGATAACGATTTTATTTCGAAATTATTTGCGATGTTTTTATTAGAACTGTCATGTATTTTATTTCATATACGTACATGTTATTTTTCAAGTATGTCGATGAACTGAATGATCTTTAATTCATAATGGCCATAATGATTTTTAAATTATAATAATTTCATCCTTTATCAATTATGATCGGTCAGCTTTAGTTTCCAGATATATGCGAAAAACTTTTATCACCAATCAAATTCTGTCTATACGTGTGCTTCTGGATATATGAAATACATATAAGCTCAGTCAAGAAGTATAATATAATCTGATTACACCAATCATATCTACCATATCCAATACATTGTATATTGAAACTTTTGAATTTTTAAAATATACCTGATTCGAATCTAATAGAAATTGGCGACGTTGTCGAATAATTGTGTTTTTACCGATTTCGATGATTTTTAAATATGTTCTAAATAATGACATTTTGAACAATTTTTTCCGCCGAAAAAATTTGCGGTCGACCTCAGCTTCCGAAATAACTTAAAGATTTTCTGTAAAATTCAATTCAATTCTGTCTATATGTGTGTTAGCGAGATGAACTCAAGGACAGTTGACACGTTCAGTACTCGATGGACTTAATTACAGAAACTTTTGAGCTGATTGCTTGACGTACCACGTTTATACTTTGAACTATTTTTGGAACTTCGAAAAATGATCAGAGTGCTAACATGTTATCAATTACTGGCGTTGATAGAAAAATTAAGCCGATCTTAACTTAATTCGTAAAAAATAATACTTTCTTATAAGTTTGCCGAATAACATCAATTTTTATAAATTAAATTTTTTATCGTAGATTCTTTTTAAAAATAAAACTTTTTATTTTAATATATCGGCTTATTTTAATAAATCCGTATATTGTAATCCTTATATTGTAATATATAAATATAATATAAAATCGTCTATCTCGGGGAAAACTATTTTGATCTCTCTTCTAAATCCATCGAACAACCATTTAGCTTACAGTACACGTCTACAACTATATTTATAACGTCAAAATTTTACCCGTCAATTTCAACTAAAGTGCTTCACTTTGGTCAAATGTTTTCCAATATGATTGTTATTGTAATAATAAGAAGAGGATGAAAGAAATAAATACGAAATATACATTTCAGCGATGTCAAGCGCTTGTAGTTACTACATTTGAAAATTCAATTGTCCAAAGATAAGTTATTACAAGTTACAAGTTACATCTATAGTTTAGAATAAAAATCAATCTCGTATGAGAAATGAATAAGAATACTTTTACCAAAAATATTAACTTTTTGTCAAAAATAAGTTCAAGTCATTTTATATTGTCGACATATTTGAAATCGGTGTTTCTTACGTAAAGTTTGGGAATATTTAGGCGATGTCCACTATTGTGTTATTAGGTAGATCTTAATTTGTATCATATCTTCCGACACCTTATCACTGACACCAAATGCTAAGATATACGGACCATTCAAGTATGACATACATTCCAACTGTCCCCATCAACTAAGAAACTGGCATTATAAGAACTGAAACTACTGTAATTCTAAGAACAACTAATCCTAAGAATCATTCTGAGATATCGTTTCTTAATCCCTTACGCCGCGTGTTATAGACCCTTCGATTCGAAGGAAATTATGGTTCTTGAAGAAGCATAGTGGACTATACTTTAGATTGGTGTCTGTGATAGACAACACTTTGACGTTAAAAGACCGTGTTTACTGCTTGCGAGAGTTGATATGTTTCTATCATGTGTGAGTCAATGAATTACAGTGTACAGAATGAATTGGTGTAAGCAGGTACTTTTTGATAAGGCTAAATATTTTTCTATCGGCTAATTTGAATAGTGAAAGTTATTGAATTAGAAATGCAAAAGCAGGAGTTAGGTAGAATAACTATTATCAAACAATTTTTCTGGAGTGTGAGGTAGAACGAAGTATTGTTCTTTATTGTTTAGTATTTGGCGCACATGGTTCACGAACGTCGTCGTTATCGACGGTTGGCAATATCGTTTTTTCCCTAAATTACTTTATACCGTTGAAACGGTATATCACGGTTTCCGTTTCTTCGCAAAGAGAGAGTTCAAGGCTTGCCTGTTTGAACCATATTGAAAGATCATTGACGTTGTTTTCAGTAGTGCCGAAACAATTTTAAATTTTTTCCACCGCAGGTTAAGGTAATATCATTGGAGAAAAAATTTATTAGAACAGTGGGCTTTCATGAACTTGGTTATGTTGTTTATTTGTAGTAAGAATAAAGAGATGCTACTCGTTCATCTTTATGGGATGCATTTTGGCTCATAACTGAATTAGACACAGTTCTGTTTAATCTGGATAAAGGCAAAGATGTGGTCGGTTTTCGCTTTGCAGGTTTTTAAATGCTTAACCCTTTGCATTCGACGATTTTTTCGCTACGAAAAAGTAGAAATTTTCAGATTGTCTGTTATAAAACTGATGTCATTTTTTTTCAATGGTAAATAAAAAATCGTATAATAATTGATACGTAAAATTATTTGATTTCGATATTTCGCAAATTGCTATATTATCTTAAATTTGATATATTAATTAATATGGGTCTTCGAAATTTTATGGCGACTGACAGTCGCCTTTCGAGTGCAAAGGGTTAAAGGGTATTTAATTTTGGTATCGGTAAAAGTATTTATTTTTAGTATTCTTGAAATGTATTTAATAGATTTAGGACCTATTATTTTTCCTGTAGCTAATGCATAATACTTGACATTGATACCATCAACAGCTTGCATTACTAGGTGGTGGTATATTAACATTTTGTTGCATTTCTGCAAGAAGTTTGTGGTACAATATCGTTGTTGGATCGGTTTTTTGTACTATCAAGTAATTGATTCACATAGTCGGAAATCTCGTTCCAGTTATGGTGATTTTCCGCTTATACCGTAATATAATCTTAGTGTTCTTAGTTCCGCGTTGTTGGTGCCTTTCCTAAAGATTTGTTGATATTAATTCAAGTCCACAGTGTCACTGATACTCGTTATCAAATGACACTTGCGGGATACGTAGTATTATTACAGATTACCTGTCGCTTCGGTTTCAGAGATTGATTTATACTATTATTGCGTATACGGAAATAGATTATGTAAAATTATTTGACACCTGATATTTTAGTAATTTGTGAAAATGAACTTTACCTGGAACGGATCTTTAACCCTTAACGAACGAATGCCGCCATACTCGCGACATTATAAATATTCTAAAGAAATCGAATACCGCCATACACGCGGCATGACGTGATATTCTAGGAAATCTGTTAGGTTTGGCCTTATTTATACATGCAACAATTAAGGGCGATCGGCAATTGTTTTTTGTCGTGCTCTGGAACGCATTCTTCTCATTCCTCTCCGAGGATTGAACGAAAATACATCGTTTTATATGCGGTCAATAAAGTTTGTTATCGTCATTTTCGGAGCACTATCTGTTAGAAGAAAGAGAAACGAAGTCGTGCGTACATGCGTGCCATTTTTCTTTCCACACCCAAAAAAATATAAGTAATTTTGTATAAATATATCGTTAATCTATAAAAAATAAATTTATAAATGTATACAAATCTATACATTACATACACGCATCTATTTGTTTATTTCAATTCCTATTATTTTCTGAAATTTTCACTTCAGTATTCTTTTGTACGGATATATCTGTTCATATACTACCTATTATTACTGTATGTTTTCATAAAATCAAATAAAGCGATATTAATTATGCATCTTTCCTCGCTCTGGAAATGGCGATATTAATTATGCATCTTTCCTCGCTCTGGAAATGAAGCACTTAATTTCCTAAAAATCCGTCGACTTAGTGGTCATAGTATTAGAAAAATGCGCTCGTTCGTTAAGGGTTAATATAGAACAATATAGGTGACATATGCCGAATGAATTTTTAATATCGAACAAAAATGGATGATATAAGATAAAAAAGGTCGAGGGTTTTATGCGTGCAGCACGGTGGACTGAGAAAAAGTATAGCCCTTCGAATCTGTCTGCAAGGTCTCCATACTGTTCCATGACACCAGCTCTTGCATTATCTAATCTAATTTATAAAGAGTGTAAGGCCTGTGGGTCACCGATTTAGTTCAAATTTTGCACATTGGTAGATTTCGTTCCCTTGTTTATGAAAATATACCATTATAGTGACAAACGTCCAATAATTTCCTAAATATTTGCAATTAATGATTCGTTACTTCTGTGTATAGACTTCTATTCATTGTTGTTACGAAATAAGTTTTTAGCATGGTAACTATGCGATGAACTTCTTACGCGTTATACTCGGGGTTCGATACCAAGTACTCGGTAAAGGATATAAAAATATTTTTTCATTTTCTTAAACTTTTTTTTACTTTGCATCAATTTATTGCACGAAAAAATGCATAATAGATTTTAAATAAATTGTATAAGTTGCAATAAATATATACGTTTATTGATTGTATCAAATACAATTTTTATTAATCTTCTAGTAAGTATAGACAATTTATTTAAAATCAATTATGTATTTTGACGTAGGATAAACTTATGCAAAATAAAAAAAAAACGTTTATGAAAATGACGAAAAATTTGCCCATTTACCAGTATTAGAGAACCCTAGTATACCGCGTAGGAAGTTCATCCCATTATTACCACGTCAAACATCTATCTGAATAGAACTAACCAATGTGAATAGAAATCTATATAAGAAAGTAACGAATCTTTAATTGCAAATATTTAAAAAAACTATCAGATGTTTGCCACTATAATGTTATATATTCATAAAGAGGGGAGCAAACATTACCAATGTGCAAAATTTGAACTAAATCGGTGACTCACAGGTGTTGCACCCTCTTTCTTAGAAGAATCATCCAGCTTATTAGTTTTCCTCGAAGTAAAATAGATCCCGACGCCGGGTGACGTCATATTTGGAATTGAACTATGTTTATTATAATTCAATAAAATAACTTAACTGATTACTGTTGTATTAATACAGGTAAAAGTTAATAATGTTGTGAAATTTTACAGGATTTTAAATATGTACTCAATTTTTGAAAAGTGGATGACGTAGTACATATCTAGCTAAAAAGAGAATAGTCAACCGAGAGAATAGCCAATCTCGTTTCGTACATTTTCTAACATTACCTTCATGTGGTATGCAATGTGTATTTGAACTGCATTTGCGATATTCAATAATATCGAATATTCATTGTTAACCAATAATGACATTAAGATTATGGATTTTATAATTGCAAAAAAATTACGATATATAGAATTCTCTTTACAATTTTTGTATTACTCGAGGAAGGTATATCTAAATAAGTAGCTTTCTCCTTCTGGGGTTGCTAATTAACGGACTAAGGACACACTAATGGCGAGGGTGCTTGCCATTTGGTCATGCTTGAAACCCCACGTCTAACAATAAGTCATAGAAAATGAGTTACCAGAATTGATCATTTGTTATTGAGAGTTACAAAACTAGTGATAAGAGTTGTCAGTCGTTGTCAGGGGAGCTTTAGTGAGCTCAACGATAGTCGTAGAAATTATAAGACGAGTGCGTGTACAGCGGGTAGACGGCTAGATATACGCAGCTACGTAAATCAATGAACAAAACCAGTTTAGTCAGGAATTCACATGATAGCGGTTTTAATCAACAGTTAGTTACTTCACTTATCGATAGCTCCTTGATCCATCTTTGTATAATATCCTACATTATTATATAATATAGCTATAATATAATATATAATACAGATATGTTTTAAAATCTGAAAACAACACGATAATATATTTTCTGTGCAATGTATATCTACATTATATTAGGGTGTCCCATAAGTTTCTTCGTTTTTATTATGCGAAATGAATACACGATATTTTTTGTTTAAGATGGATTTATTATGTTATATATGTTAATCCTTGAAATAACGTTTCGGTGGTTTACTGCTGCTTGGAAAATCCCATAGTACCGATCGCGCACCTCAGGTAAACCATAATGGCACCTAGACGCTTGACTGCCATATACGCCGGGTACCTGCAGTAGTAGTAGTAGTGGTTATTTTCCATTTTTGTGTAACCCCCACCTTTCATCTCAAGTTCGGAAATTCCAAGCAGTGATAGGGTACATGGTCCTACCAAGGACAAACATAAATACCGAACGGTATCGGAATAGGAACAGTCCACTAAAGAATCGTAACCATCGTACACGTATCCTCGACGAACCGATCGTCACTAACCGTCGCCAATTAAGAACGACATAGTGGCGACATACACAATATATGAACCGTTCTGTTCTATAACCTTCTTCCGTCTCTCAGGAAGCCTCATTATGCCCTCTTTCCAAAATTGTTGAAGCTTATTTGTAAAATATTCATCTAGGTGAGTTTTTATTTCGCTTATGGATTTGAAAGATATACCACAGAGAGAATTTTTTAAGGAAAGGAACAAGTAGTAATCGGACGGAGCAAGGTCTGAGGAGTATGAAGGATGAGGTAGAGCGTCCCAATCAAACTGTAATAATTTTTGCTTTTGGGCTAACGCAACATGCGGTCTTGCGTTGTCGTGATGGAAAACGACGCCTCGTCGGTTCGCCAATTCTGGCCGTTTTTCTGCTATGGCGGCTTTCAGTTGATCCAGTTTATTGCAATATTTGTCAACATTGATCGTATCACCTTGAGGAAGGAGCTTGTAGTACATTACACCTTTCCAGTCCCATCAAATGCACAGAAGAACCTTCTTCGGATGAAGTCCAGCTTCGCAACAGTTGAAGGTCTATTTTACCTGGACCAAGTGCGTTTTCGATGCACATTTTGGTATAAAATCCAAGTCTCGTCTCCAGTGACAAGCCTCTTTAAGAAAGGATCCCTTTCATGTCGCTGGAGAAGCAAATTGCACGTAGAGACCCGGTTCATCAGGCCGGTCTCCGTCAATAGGTGTGGAACCCAAACTTCATATCGATTTGCATATCCCATTTTGATTAAATGCTTATGTACCGTTGTTTTAGGAATATTAGTGGCATCCACTATCTCACGCACACTATATCGTGGATTTTCAGTGAGCACAGTCTTGAAAACTCGAAATTTCCAGCTCTAAATTTGTTAAACCAATTTTAAAAGAGACTTTCTCACCAACGAAACGTACTTTGAAAGAGCTCTGGGATGACTGAAACCGGTGCCATAAACGACTAAGAGATAAGCCTGCATGTTTATATAAACACATGTTTATAAGTCACTCACAGCGTGGCGCGAAGAAACTTATGGGACAACCTAATACATATAGTTCCAATACCATAAGGTATGTGTGAACAGCTAGAAATAAGATAGCAAGTACTCGATCAAGTTTCATCGATCTCATGTATTTATGACTGCATCATGCCGATGAACCATTGTAAGTTTCGGTTTGTTAACATATTACATTATATATTGCAAAAAAGAAAAAAGAAAAAATACGAAATTATTTAGTTCTTGATATTAATGCTGTGTTATTGTATGTCAGAATCGTGATTACAATCGAGCCATTAAGATGCTTTT
>NW_027471867.1:0-18305 GCF_051020765.1 Lasioglossum baleicum | reverse complement strand
AATGAAACCAACGAAAAATAATTTTAGCTTTATCACCACTATCGTAGATATTTTTTAATTCGCACAATTCCCCTCGATTTATTATTTTTAATCGTTTAATATACACCAAATGTATCGTCAGCTTCGTTTCTCCTTCGCAAAGGTTTAATAAATGATAATGGACGAGTTTCCGATCGTTTTTCGATATTTCACGGCTACTCGGAACGATTTCTTCTCTTTTTTCTTTACTACGTCTGCTTTCGTTTGTTTCTCGAATTTTGTTATTGGATTTGACTTCTTGAGCGAAACCGGAAATCAGAGCAAACGCGAATATGACAGGCGAGAGGCGTGGTCCGTAGACAGGACCGAACGTAAACATCCGCGGGTCAGGCTCGTAGTTAATTTTCGCATATGTTTTCCTGTCTCAGTCGCGTGCTATTCTTCGCATCGCTCAGACCAAGTGTCTCGACCTTTCTCGACGTTGCTGTTCACCGTGGCACGTGCCATCGGCACTTAAACCGTAAGGTAAGAGGTTTAACCGTTTGCGGACGAGAAACAGAGCTAATGATACATTCGGTGTGTACTAAACGATTAAAAATAACAAATCGAATTAAAAAATATCTACGACATTGGAAGAATTATTTTTTGCTATGTTCCATGCAACTTTCATTTTGAAAAATTATAAACTTTTACAATTAGTATAAAATTTGGATACAAGACTTATATTAGGTTGGTGCGTATGAAATGTCGGATGTTTTTACACGCAAACGTTTGTCTTCCTGTTTTCGTTATACTTTTAATTTTGGCATAACCTCGTTTATAGTCGTACTGTCCATTACCAGAGTCACGTTTCAACAAAGGAGATTTTCTCGAAAGTCTTCCCTTTTGTTATTTCATTTGAATTTTCTACCGATACGAATCTAAACGATATTCGTATAATTTTTTTGTACGAGTATAAACTTGGTAATAATGCTGCAAAAGCTGCACGCAACGTAAACCAAGCGTTTGGGGAGAATACAGTTAACGATCGAAAAGTGCAGCGTTGGTTTGAAAAATTTAGGTCCGCTGATTTTTCGCTACAAAATGATCCGCGTGGCAGACCCAAAACGTCTGTGAAAAATGACGATCCGAAGGCATTGGTGGAAGCGGATCCAACTGTATCCACGAGGGAACAGGCTACCAGGATGAAAATTCACCATACAACGATATTGCGACGTCTTTCTGAAATTGGCAAGGTGAAGAAAATGGATAAGTGGGTACAGCGCGAACTAACCGAGCGAAATAAGCTGGATCGGTTGAACGTAAGCTCATCGTTACTATCCCGATTTCATCGAGAGCCATTGAAATACGAAGTTTCGCAGCACCCAGCCTATTCACCGGATCTCTCGCCAACCGACTTTCATTTTTTTAAACATTTAGAACCGTTTTTACGAGCTAAACAGTATGAAAATGAAGACAGTTTGAAAAATTCGATATCAGAGTTTATCGATTCTAAAGATCAGAATTTTTTTAAGACAGGTATCTGTGCTTTAAAGTCTCGTTGGGAAAAGTGTATCGAAGCGAATGGAGCATATTTCGATCGAATAAACAGCTTTTGAAAAAAGATACGCAGTTTTATATATTCACTTAAAATTCATATGCACCAACTTAATACTACTTCAGTAATGAGCGAACAAATCAAAGAACAATCGTTCCGAGTATCCGCGAAATATAAAACAGCAATCGTCAGTCGACAATCGGAAGCTTGTCCTATCATTTATTCCGTTACCACTAGTTCCCAGGGCTTTTAATTGCTTTATTTAAAATTTACTAATCGTCGGTCGAAAATCGGAAGCTCGTCCACTATCATTTATTAATCCTCGTCCGAATTCTAATCACTCGAAGTGTCATAGACAAACCGATCACCGAAACATTCGAAAAATTAGCAATCACCTAAATCAAAACACCATATCCTCAATTCTCTCCACTTACCTCTCTACACCCCTAAATTAAAAACCTCAGAAAACCACAACTCTTCGATGCAGAATTCAAAAATCCTGAACCATCTTCAACCAACTCTCGCGATCGATTCTGTCTTCGTCGTTTCCTCGTCTTCTTCCCCATAGTGTGAGGAATCCTCTGGTCTCTCGTCATTCATGAGCTAGCAGGAACTCGATTACTGCTACCGAACGGGTACGAACGCATCAGATAATCCATTAAGATCGGCAGAGGTCTGGCTGATCGCCGGGGACAGATTACTTTTCCGTCGGGAGGTTGGTTCTGCTTTGTCCACGTGCCCATGGCTACGCCATGGGAGGAAGGAAAGGCGAGGAGAGGTTGCCGAGGACACTTGGGGCACCATGCAACGCGAAGAATTTCTCGGATAACCGCTGCGTAAGGACTCACCGGGTATTTTTAGTCGGCTGCAATAGCTACGATGTTAATTCGCTGTTTCTCTCCGCGTAGCTCGAGTGACAAAAGAAGATAAACCTTCCTTGTTTAATACGAGAGATACCCGCAGAGGAGAGTGGAGAGAAGACAAGGATGTGTGTCTCCATTCAACCAGCGACGGATGTAATAGCTGGATTCGAAGGAGCATCGCTGTGTGCTAGCGTTTCGCAATCCATAGCGTTCTTTCTACATGATCGAATCCGATGGTGCTAATTTTCTTTGCTGTAAAGGGAGATTCGAGAACGGAAAATCATTTACGGAAGATTCTTCGGTTTTCTAGACTTTGAAATCTCTCATCCTCAAATTATAGATGAGCCATTGTTTAATTTCCACGGTTTGGATTATAGGTGACAGCGGTCGTATTGTAATCGTTTTGCAAGCGTTTTTTCTCCATAATTCAATCCTTTGGTATTAATTCTTCTCCGTATAGAGGGAAATTCGAGCACGAAAAATCATTTAGGGAAGATTCTTCGGTTTCCTAGACTTTGAAATCTCTCATCCTCGAATTATAGATGAGCGATTGTTTAGCTTTCCATGATTTCGATTGTAAGTGTTCTTTTTATATGATTGAATCTTTCGGTGCTAATTTTCTATGCTATGATGGGAGATTCGAGAACGAAAAATCATTTATAAAAGATTCTTCGGTTTTTTACTCTTCGAAGTTTTTCATTTTAGAGTTATCGACGAGAGATTGTTTAGCTTTCCATAATTTCGATTGCAAATGTTCTTTTTACATGATCGAATCCGATGGTGCTAATTTTCTTTGCTGTAAAGGGAGATTCGAGAACGAAAAATCATTTACGAAAGATTCTTCGGTTTTCTAGACTTTGAAATCTCTCATCTGGGAATTGTAGATGAGCGATTGTTTAATTTCCACGGTTTGGATTATAGGTGACAGCGATCGTTTTGTAATCGTTTTGCAAGCGTTTTTTCTCCATAATTCAATCCTTTGGTATTAATTCTTCTCCGTATAGAGGGAAATTCGAGCACGAAAAATCATTTAGGGAAGATTCTTCGGTTTCCTAGACTTTGAAATCTCTCATCCTCGAATTATAGATGAGCGATTGTTTAGCTTTCCATGATTTCGATTGTAAGTGTTCTTTTTATATGATTGAATCTTTCGGTGCTAATTTTCTATGCTATGATGGGAGATTCGAGAACGAAAAATCATTTATAAAAGATTCTTCGGTTTTTTACTCTTCGAAGTTTTTCATTTTAGAGTTATCGACGAGAGATTGTTTAGCTTTCCATAATTTCGATTGCAAATGTTCTTTTTACATGATCGAATCCGATGGTGCTAATTTTCTTTGCTGTAAAGGGAGATTCGAGAACGAAAAATCATTTACGAAAGATTCTTCGGTTTTCTAGACTTTGAAATCTCTCATCTGGGAATTGTAGATGAGCGATTGTTTAATTTCCACGGTTTGGATTATAGGTGACAGCGATCGTTTTGTAATCGTTTTGCAAGCGTTTTTTCTCCATAATTCAATCCTTTGGTATTAATTCTTCTCCGTATAGAGGGAAATTCGAGCACGAAAAATCATTTACGGAAGATTCTTTGGTATTTTACTCTTCAAAGTCTCTCATTTTAGAGTTATCGATGAGAGATTGTTTAGCTTTCCATGATTTCGATTGTAAGTGTTCTTTTTACATGATTGAATCTTTCGGTGCTAATTTTCTTTGCTGTAAAGGGAGATTCGAGAACGAAAAATCATTTATGGAAGATTCTTCGGTTTCCTAGACTTCGAAGTCTCTCATTTTAAAGTTATCGGCAAGAAATTGTTTAATTTCCACGGTTTGGATTCTAGGTGACAGCGATCGTTTTGTAATCACAAGCGTTCTTTCTACATAATCGAATCCTCCGATGAAAATTCTCTTCGCTACGAAAAATCATCTACGAACAATTCTTCGGTTTTTTACACTTCGAAGTCTCTCATTCTAGAGTTATCGATGAGAGATTGTTTAGCTTTCCATGATTTCGATTGTAAGTGTTCTTTTTATATGATTGAATCTTTCGGTGCTAATTTTCTATGCTATGATGGGAGATTCGAGAACGAAAAATCATTTATAAAAGATTCTTCGGTTTTTTACTCTTCGAAGTTTTTCATTTTAGAGTTATCGACGAGAGATTGTTTAGCTTTCCATAATTTCGATTGCAAACGTTCTTTTTACATGATCGAATCCGATGGTGCTAATTTTCTTTGCTGTAAAGGGAGATTCGAGAACGGAAAATCATTTACGGAAGATTCTTCGGTTTTCTAGACTTTGAAATCTCTCATCTGGGAATTATAGATGAGCGATTGTTTAATTTCCACGGTTTGGATTATAGGTGACAGCGATCGTTTTGTAATCGTTTTGCAAGCGTTTTTTCTCCATAATTAAATCCTTTGGTATTAATTCTTCTCCGTATAGAGGGAAATTCGAGCACGAAAAATCATTTACGGAAGATTCTTTGGTATTTTACTCTCCAAAGTCTCTCATTTTAGAGTTATCGATGAGAGATTGTTTAGCTATCCATGATTTCGATTGTAAGTGTTCTTTTTATATGATTGAATCTTTCGGTGCTAATTTTCTATGCTATGATGGGAGATTCGAGAACGAAAAATCATTTATAAAAGATTCTTCGGTTTTTTACTCTTCGAAGTTTTTCATTTTAGAGTTATCGACGAGAGATTGTTTAGCTTTCCATAATTTCGATTGCAAACGTTCTTTTTACATGATCGAATCCGATGGTGCTAATTTTCTTTGCTGTAAAGGGAGATTCGAGAACGGAAAATCATTTACGGAAGATTCTTCGGTTTTCTAGACTTTGAAATCTCTCATCTGGGAATTATAGATGAGCGATTGTTTAATTTCCACGGTTTGGATTATAGGTGACAGCGATCGTTTTGTAATCGTTTTGCAAGCGTTTTTTCTCCATAATTCAATCCTTTGGTATTAATTCTTCTCCGTATAGAGGGAAATTCGAGCACGAAAAATCATTTAGGGAAGATTCTTCGGTTTCCTAGACTTTGAAATCTCTCATCCTCGAATTATAGATGAGCGATTGTTTAGCTTTCCATGATTTCGATTGTAAGTGTTCTTTTTATATGATTGAATCTTTCGGTGCTAATTTTCTATGCTATGATGGGAGATTCGAGAACGAAAAATCATTTATAAAAGATTCTTCGGTTTTTTACTCTTCGAAGTTTTTCATTTTAGAGTTATCGACGAGAGATTGTTTAGCTTTCCATAATTTCGATTGCAAATGTTCTTTTTACATGATCGAATCCGATGGTGCTAATTTTCTTTGCTGTAAAGGGAGATTCGAGAACGAAAAATCATTTACGAAAGATTCTTCGGTTTTCTAGACTTTGAAATCTCTCATCTGGGAATTGTAGATGAGCGATTGTTTAATTTCCACGGTTTGGATTATAGGTGACAGCGATCGTTTTGTAATCGTTTTGCAAGCGTTTTTTCTCCATAATTCAATCCTTTGGTATTAATTCTTCTCCGTATAGAGGGAAATTCGAGCACGAAAAATCATTTAGGGAAGATTCTTCGGTTTCCTAGACTTTGAAATCTCTCATCCTCGAATTATAGATGAGCGATTGTTTAGCTTTCCATGATTTCGATTGTAAGTGTTCTTTTTATATGATTGAATCTTTCGGTGCTAATTTTCTATGCTATGATGGGAGATTCGAGAACGAAAAATCATTTATAAAAGATTCTTCGGTTTTTTACTCTTCGAAGTTTTTCATTTTAGAGTTATCGACGAGAGATTGTTTAGCTTTCCATAATTTCGATTGCAAATGTTCTTTTTACATGATCGAATCCGATGGTGCTAATTTTCTTTGCTGTAAAGGGAGATTCGAGAACGAAAAATCATTTACGAAAGATTCTTCGGTTTTCTAGACTTTGAAATCTCTCATCTGGGAATTGTAGATGAGCGATTGTTTAATTTCCACGGTTTGGATTATAGGTGACAGCGATCGTTTTGTAATCGTTTTGCAAGCGTTTTTTCTCCATAATTCAATCCTTTGGTATTAATTCTTCTCCGTATAGAGGGAAATTCGAGCACGAAAAATCATTTACGGAAGATTCTTTGGTATTTTACTCTTCAAAGTCTCTCATTTTAGAGTTATCGATGAGAGATTGTTTAGCTTTCCATGATTTCGATTGTAAGTGTTCTTTTTACATGATTGAATCTTTCGGTGCTAATTTTCTTTGCTGTAAAGGGAGATTCGAGAACGAAAAATCATTTATGGAAGATTCTTCGGTTTCCTAGACTTCGAAGTCTCTCATTTTAAAGTTATCGGCAAGAAATTGTTTAATTTCCACGGTTTGGATTCTAGGTGACAGCGATCGTTTTGTAATCACAAGCGTTCTTTCTACATAATCGAATCCTCCGATGAAAATTCTCTTCGCTACGAAAAATCATCTACGAACAATTCTTCGGTTTTTTACACTTCGAAGTCTCTCATTCTAGAGTTATCGATGAGAGATTGTTTAGCTTTCCATGATTTCGATTGTAAGTGTTCTTTTTATATGATTGAATCTTTCGGTGCTAATTTTCTATGCTATGATGGGAGATTCGAGAACGAAAAATCATTTATAAAAGATTCTTCGGTTTTTTACTCTTCGAAGTTTTTCATTTTAGAGTTATCGACGAGAGATTGTTTAGCTTTCCATAATTTCGATTGCAAACGTTCTTTTTACATGATCGAATCCGATGGTGCTAATTTTCTTTGCTGTAAAGGGAGATTCGAGAACGGAAAATCATTTACGGAAGATTCTTCGGTTTTCTAGACTTTGAAATCTCTCATCTGGGAATTATAGATGAGCGATTGTTTAATTTCCACGGTTTGGATTATAGGTGACAGCGATCGTTTTGTAATCGTTTTGCAAGCGTTTTTTCTCCATAATTAAATCCTTTGGTATTAATTCTTCTCCGTATAGAGGGAAATTCGAGCACGAAAAATCATTTACGGAAGATTCTTTGGTATTTTACTCTCCAAAGTCTCTCATTTTAGAGTTATCGATGAGAGATTGTTTAGCTATCCATGATTTCGATTGTAAGTGTTCTTTTTATATGATTGAATCTTTCGGTGCTAATTTTCTATGCTATGATGGGAGATTCGAGAACGAAAAATCATTTATAAAAGATTCTTCGGTTTTTTACTCTTCGAAGTTTTTCATTTTAGAGTTATCGACGAGAGATTGTTTAGCTTTCCATAATTTCGATTGCAAACGTTCTTTTTACATGATCGAATCCGATGGTGCTAATTTTCTTTGCTGTAAAGGGAGATTCGAGAACGGAAAATCATTTACGGAAGATTCTTCGGTTTTCTAGACTTTGAAATCTCTCATCTGGGAATTATAGATGAGCGATTGTTTAATTTCCACGGTTTGGATTATAGGTGACAGCGATCGTTTTGTAATCGTTTTGCAAGCGTTTTTTCTCCATAATTAAATCCTTTGGTATTAATTCTTCTCCGTATAGAGGGAAATTCGAGCACGAAAAATCATTTACGGAAGATTCTTTGGTATTTTACTCTCCAAAGTCTCTCATTTTAGAGTTATCGATGAGAGATTGTTTAGCTATCCATGATTTCGATTGTAAGTGTTCTTTTTATATGATTGAATCTTTCGGTGCTAATTTTCTATGCTATGATGGGAGATTCGAGAACGAAAAATCATTTATAAAAGATTCTTCGGTTTTTTACTCTTCGAAGTTTTTCATTTTAGAGTTATCGACGAGAGATTGTTTAGCTTTCCATAATTTCGATTGCAAACGTTCTTTTTACATGATCGAATCCGATGGTGCTAATTTTCTTTGCTGTAAAGGGAGATTCGAGAACGGAAAATCATTTACGGAAGATTCTTCGGTTTTCTAGACTTTGAAATCTCTCATCTGGGAATTATAGATGAGCGATTGTTTAATTTCCACGGTTTGGATTATAGGTGACAGCGATCGTTTTGTAATCGTTTTGCAAGCGTTTTTTCTCCATAATTCAATCCTTTGGTATTAATTCTTCTCCGTATAGAGGGAAATTCGAGCACGAAAAATCAGTTACGAAAGATTCTTCGGTTTTCTAGACTTCGAAATCTCTCATCCTCGAATTATAGATGAGCGATTGTTTAGCTTTCCATAATTTCGATTGTAAGTGTTCTTTTTATATGATTGAATCTTTCGGTGCTAATTTTCTATGCTATGATGGGAGATTCGAGAGCGGAAAATCATTTACGAAAGATTCTTCGGTTTCCTAGACTTCGAAGTCTCTCATTTTAAAGTTATCGGCAAGAAATTGTTTAATTTCCACGGTTTGGATTCTAGGTGACAGCGATCGTTTTGTAATCACAAGCGTTCTTTCTATATAATCGAATCCTCCGATGAAAATTCTCTTCGCTACGAAAAATCATCTGCGAACAATTTTTCGGTTTTTTACACTTCGAAGTCTCTCATTCTAGAGTTATCGACGAGAGATTGTTTAGCTTTCCATGATTTCGATTGTAAGTGTTCTTTCTACATGATCAAATACTCCGGTGTTAATTTTCTTTGCTATGATGAGAGATTCGAGAACGAAAAATCATTTACGGAAGATTCTTCGGTTTTCTATACTTCGAAGTCTCTCATTTTCGAGCCATTGACGAGAGATTGTTTGGTTTTCCACGATTTCGATTACAAGAGTTTTCATTTTACATGATCGAATACTACGGTGTTAATTTTCTTTGCTATAAAGGGAGATTCGAGAACGAAAAATCATTTATAAAAGATTCTTCGGTTTCTTACTTTTCGAAGTCTCTCATTTTAGAGTTATCGACAAGAAATTCTTTAATTTCCACGGTTTGGATTATAGGTGACAGCGATCGTTTCGTAATCGCAAGTGGTTTTTCGCTATAATTGAATCTTTCGATGTAAATTTTCATCTTTACAGCACGAGATTCAGGGACGAAAAATCATCTACGAAAGATTCTTCGGTTTTCTAGACTTCGAAGTCTCTCATCCTCGAGTTATCGACGAGAGATTGTTTGGTTTTCCACGATTTCGATTACAAGAGTTTTCATTTTACATGACCGAATACTACGGTGTCAATTTTCTTTGCTATAATGAGAGATTCGAGAACGAAAAATCATTTATAAAAGGTTCTTCGGTTTTCTAGACTTTGAAATCTCTCATCCTCGAATTATAGATGAGCGATTGTTTAATTTCCACGGTTTGGATTATAGGTGACAGCGATCGTTTTGTAATCGTTTTGCAAGCGTTTTTTCTCCATAATTCAATCCTTTGGTATTAATTCTTCTCCGTATAGAGGGAAATTCGAGCACGAAAAATCATTTACGGAAGATTCTTTGGTATTTTACTCTTCAAAGTCTCTCATTTTAGAGTTATCGATGAGAGATTGTTTAGTTTTCCATGATTTCGATTGTAAGTGTTCTTTTTACATGATCGAATCCCCCGATGCTAATTTTCTTTACCATAAAAGGAGATTCGAGCACGAAAAACGAAAAATCATCTACGAAAGATTCTTCAGTTTTCTCTAATTGAAACGGGTGCAATCGGAAAGTTTCTCATCTTCGAGCCATTGGCGAGCAATTGCTGTTTTAGCTTTCTACGATTTCGATTTCAGCTGTTCTTTCTGCATGATTGAATATTCCGATGCAAACTTTTCTTCCTATAGCGTGAGATTCGAGAACGAAAAATCATTTACGAAAGATTCTTCGGTTTTTTGCCCTTCGAAGTTTCTCATTCTAGAGTTATCGACGAGAGATTGTTTACCTATCCACGATATATTTTTCTTCATTCTAGGTGACCGCGATCGTTTTGTAATCACAAGCGTTCTTTTTCCATAAATAAATCTTCCAATGAAAATTTGCCTGCCTATAGCGTGAGATTTGCACATGAAAAAACATCTACGAAAGATCCTTCAATTTCCTACACTTGGAACTGGTGCAGTAAGAGAGTCTCTCATCCTTGAGCCATTGATGAGAGATTGTTTAGCTTCCACGGTTTGGATTCTAGGTGACAGCGATTGTTTTGTAATCGCAAGCATTCTTTCTCAATAATTCAATCCTCCAATGCAAATTTTCCTCTTTACGCCATGAAATTTCGGAACGAAATATCATCTACGAAAGATTCTTCAGTTCTCTTTTCAAAGTCTCTCATCTTCGAGCCATTGACGAAAGATTATTTAACTTTCCATAGTTTGGATTGGCAGCGTTTGTTTCGTAATTGCAAGCATTCTTTCTCTATAATTGAATCCTCCAATGTAAATTTTCCTCTCTACGCCATGAGATTCGAATCATCTATCATTTCAACCCGAAATCACCAAAAAGATTCTTCAGTTCTCTCTGCAAAGTCTCTCATCCTCGAGTCATCGATCAAAGATTCTTCAGCTTTCCATGGTCTGAATTCTAAGTGATAGCCATCATTTCATAATTGCAAGTGCTCTTTCTCCAAAATTGAATCTTCCAATGCAAAGTCTCCTCCCTATACTATGAGATTCGAATCATCTACCATAACAACCCTAAATCACCGAAAGATTCTTCATTTCTCTCTTCAAAGTCTCTCATCCTCGATCCATTGACAAAAGATTCTTCTACTTTCCACGATTTGGATTCCATGTGACAACTATCATTCATAATCGCAAGCGTTCTTCTACCATAATTGAATTTTTCGATGCAAATTCTCCTCTTTACTCCATGAAATTTCGGAACGAAAAATCATCTACGAAAGATTCTTCAATACTCTCTTCAATGTCTCTCATCCTCGATCCATCGACGAAAGATTCTTCAGCTTTCCATGGTTTAAATTCTAGGTGATAGCCATAATTTCGTAATCGCAAGCGTTCTTTCCCCATAATTGAATCTTTCTACGAAAATTCTCCTCTCTACACTATGTGATTCGAAGACGAAAAATCATCTACCATAACATCCCAAAATCACCAAAAGATTTTTCAATTTTCTCTTGAAAATCTCTCATCCTCGATCCATCCACAAAATATTCTTTAACTTTCCATAGTTTGGATTGACAGTGATCGTTTCGTAATCGCAATCGTTCTTTTTCCGTAATCGAAACCTCCAATGCAAATTCTCCTTCATACACCGTGAGATTCAAAGACTAAAACTCATCTACCATAACATCCCAAAATCACCAAAAGATTCTTCATTTCTCTCTTCAAAGTCTCTCATCCCCGCTCCATCGACGAAATATTAAATATTATTAAATATTAAATAATATAATATTATAATTAAATAATATTATTAAATATTATTTAACTTTCCATAGTTTGGATTGACAGCGATCGTTTCGTAATCGCAATCGTTCTTTTACCATAATCGAATCCTCCAATGTAAATTTTCCTCTTTACACCATGAACTTCGTGAACGAAGAAACATCTACGAAAGATTCTTCAGTTTCCTACACTTCAAAGTCTCTCACCCTCGATCCATCGACGAGAGATTATTTAACTTTCCTTAATTTGGATTGGCAGTGATAATTTGATAATCGCAATCGTTCTTTCTCCATAATTAAATCCTCCAATACAAATTTTCCTCTTTACACCATGAAATTCGGGAATGAAAAACCATCTACAAAAGATTCTTCAACTTTCCACGGTTTGGATTCCATGTGTCAGCAATCATTCCATAATCGCAAACGTTCTTTCACCATAATTGAATCCTCTAACGCAAATTTTCCTCTTTGCACCATGAAATTCGTGAACAAAAAACCATCTACGAAAGATTCTTCAACTTTCCACGGTTTGGATTCCATGTGACAGCGATCATTTCATAATCGCAAGCGTTCTTTCACCATAATTGAATCCTCCAATATAAATCTTCCTCTTTGCACCATGAAATTCGTGAACGAAAAACCATCTACGAAAGATTCTTCAACTTTCCACGGTTTGGATTCCATGTGACAGCGATCATTTATAATTGCAAGCGTTCTTTCCCCATAATTGAATCCTCCAATACAAATTTTCCTCTTTACACCATGAAATTCGTGAACGAAGAACCATCTATAAAAGATTCTTCAACTTTCCATGACTTGGATTCCATGTGACAGCGATCATTCATAATCGCAAGCGTTCTTTCCCCATAATTGAATCCTCTAACGCAAATTCTCCTCTTTTCACCATGAAATTCGTGAACAAAAAACCATCTACAAAAGATTCTTCAACTTTCCACGGTTTGGATTCCATGTGTCAGCAATCATTTCATAATCGCAAACGTTCTTTCACCATAATTGAATCCTCCAATACAAATTCTCCTTTTTACACCATGAAACTCAGGAACGAAAAACCATCTACGAAAGATTCTTCATTTCTCTCTACAAAATCTCTGATCCATCGATGAAAGACCCGCACTTCTGCAATCTCACTCCGAACCGTCAAAAGAAGTAAACCTCTTAAAACAGAATCGGATGTTCTGACATCTTCGTCGAAAAGCCAACTGTCAAAGTAGAGAGACAGCAAAAAGAATCGAGCTAGTAGTAGTCACACACTCATGCATATGCATCGTAACGACCTGGTGCATGCACCCCTCCCAGGGCACGTGTGGGTGTGCCGAGTACCTGCGTAACCGCGTGGATCTGCGTTATTCCTTTGGAGCGAGAGGAAGACGCTTGATATTATCGGGAACGAAGCGACGAGGAAGGAAAAGGAGAGAGAGAGAGAGAGATAGGGGGAGAAAGAAAATTACAGAGGGGAGAAAGAGAGGAAATAAAGAAGGTAGAGCGTGTGTGTGCAGAACGAAGGCTAAACACCGACACGACAGGACACGGGGCACAACACACGACGCCAACGGAGATGAGATACATCACGGGACGGGAGACGTATTATTAATGGTGACAGTGGGCGACCCAGGTTGGGCGGGGTGCACGATGCGGTCCCACCGATGTGGGCCTGCTTTCGACCTCTTCTTCGTAGCCTTCTTCTTCCTCTTCGGTCACCGGCTCTTATACAGTCATTCCTCTCCTGTTTTTCTTATCCTTCTTCTTCTGCGGTTGCTATCTTCGTTTTATATAGTGATTTCTCTCCTCTACTTTTCTTATCCGTCTGCTCTGTTTTATATAGTGATTTTTGTCTTCTACTTCTTATCCTTGTTCGTTTACCATTTTTGCTTTATAGAGTGATTCCTCTTCTCTAGTTCTTATACTTCTTTTTTGTTTATCGTTTTTGTCTTATACAGTGATTTTTGTCTTCTACTTTTCTTATCCTTCTTCCCTGTTTGCCATTTTTGTTTTATAGAGTGATTCCTCTTCTCTAGTTCTTATACTTCTTTTTTGTTTATCGTTTTTGTCTTATACAGTGACTTTTGTCTTCCACTACTTATCCTTCTTCTTTGGTCACCGTCTCTTATACAGTCATTCCTCTCCTGTTTTTCTTATCCTTCTTCTTCTGCGGTTGCTATCTTCGTTTTATATAGTGATTTCTGTCCTCTACTTTTCTTATCCTTCTTCTCTGTTTTATATAGTGATTTTTGTCTTCTACTTCTTATCCTTGTTCGTTTACCATTTTTGTTTTATATAGTGATTCCTCTTCTCTAGTTCTTATACTTCTTTTTTGTTTATCGTTTTTGTCTTATACAGTGACTTTTGTCTTCCACTACTTATCCTTCTTCTTTGGTCACCGTCTCTTATACAGTCATTCCTCTCCTGTTTTTCTTATCCTTCTTCTTCTGCGGTTGCTATCTTCGTTTTATATAGTGATTTCTGTCCTCTACTTTTCTTATCCTTCTTCTCTGTTTTATATAGTGATTTTTGTCTTCTACTTCTTATCCTTGTTCGTTTACCATTTTTGTTTTATATAGTGATTCCTCTTCTCTAGTTCTTATACTTCTTTTTTGTTTATCGTTTTTGTCTTATACAGTGATTTTTGTCTTCCACTTTTCTTATCCTTCTTCTTTGTTTACCATTTTTGTTATATACAGTGATTCCTTTTCTCTATTTCTTATCCTTCTTCTTCATTTACTGTCTTCGTTTTATACAGTGATTTCTGTCCTCTACTTTTCTTATCCTTCTTCTCTGTTTTATATAGTGATTTTTGCCTTCTACTTCTTATCCTTGTTCGTTTACCATTTTTGTTTTATAGAATGATTCCTCTTCTCTAGTTCTTACACTTCTTTTTTGTTTATCGTTTCTGTCTTATACAGTGATTTTTGTCCTCTGCTTCTTATCCTTCTTCCTCTTCGGTCACCGGCTCTTATACAGTCATTCCTCTCCTGTTTTTCTTATCCTTCTTCTTCTGCGGTTGCTATCTTCGTTTTATATAGTGATTTCTCTCCTCTACTTTTCTTATCCGTCTGCTCTGTTTTATATAGTGATTTTTGTCTTCTACTTCTTATCCTTGTTCGTTTACCATTTTTGCTTTATAGAGTGATTCCTCTTCTCTAGTTCTTATACTTCTTTTTTGTTTATCGTTTTTGTCTTATACAGTGATTTTTGTCTTCTACTTTTCTTATCCTTCTTCCCTGTTTGCCATTTTTGTTTTATAGAGTGATTCCTCTTCTCTAGTTCTTATACTTCTTTTTTGTTTATCGTTTTTGTCTTATACAGTGACTTTTGTCTTCCACTACTTATCCTTCTTCTTTGGTCACCGTCTCTTATACAGTCATTCCTCTCCTGTTTTTCTTATCCTTCTTCTTCTGCGGTTGCTATCTTCGTTTTATATAGTGATTTCTGTCCTCTACTTTTCTTATCCTTCTTCTCTGTTTTATATAGTGATTTTTGTCTTCTACTTCTTATCCTTGTTCGTTTACCATTTTTGTTTTATATAGTGATTCCTCTTCTCTAGTTCTTATACTTCTTTTTTGTTTATCGTTTTTGTCTTATACAGTGACTTTTGTCTTCCACTACTTATCCTTCTTCTTTGGTCACCGTCTCTTATACAGTCATTCCTCTCCTGTTTTTCTTATCCTTCTTCTTCTGCGGTTGCTATCTTCGTTTTATATAGTGATTTCTGTCCTCTACTTTTCTTATCCTTCTTCTCTGTTTTATATAGTGATTTTTGTCTTCTACTTCTTATCCTTGTTCGTTTACCATTTTTGTTTTATATAGTGATCCCTCTTCTCTACTTCTTATCCTTCTTCTTTGGTCACCGTCTCTTATACAGTCATTCCTCTCCTGTTTTTCTTATCCTTCTTCTTTTCTGGTCACCGTCTTCGTTTTATATAGTGATTTCTGCCCTCTACTTTTCTTATCATTCTTCTTTGTTTATCGTATTTGTTTTATACAGTGATTTTTGTCTTCTACTTTTCTTATCCTTCTTCTTTGTTTATCGTCTTTGTTTTATACAGTGATTCCTCTTCTCTTCTTCTCAGCCTTTTTCTTCGTTTGCTGTCTTCGTTTTATAGAGTGATTCCTCTTCTCTAATTTTCTTATCCTTCTTCTTTGTTTATCGTCTCTGTTTTATATAATGATTTTTGTCATCTACTTCTCATCCTTCTTCTTCTTTGGTCACCGTCTCTTATACAGTCATTCCTCTCCTGTTTTTCTTATCCTTCTTCTTCTGCGGTTGCTATCTTCGTTTTATATAGTGATTTCTGTCCTCTACTTTTCTTATCCTTCTGCTCTGTTTTATATAGTGATTTTTGTCTTCTACTTCTTATCCTTGTTCGTTTACCATTTTTGTTTTATAGAGTGATTCCTCTTCTCTAGTTCTTATACTTCTTTTTTGTTTATCGTTTCTGTCTTATACAGTGATTTTTGTCCTCTGCTTTTCTTATCCTTCTTCCTTGTTTGCCATTTTTGTTTTATAGAGTGATTCCTCTTCTCTAGTTCTTATACTTCTTTTTTGTTTATCGTTTTTGTCTTATACAGTGACTATTGTCTTCCACTACTTATCCTTCTTCTTTGGTCACCGTCTCTTATACAGTCATTCCTCTCCTGTTTTTCTTATCCTTCTTCTTCTGCGGTTGCTATCTTCGTTTTATATAGTGATTTCTGTCCTCTACTTTTCTTATCATTCTTCTTTGTTTATCGTATTTGTTTTATACAGTGATTTTTGTCTTCTACTTTTCTTATCCTTCTTCTTTGTTTACCATTTTGTTTTATACAGTGATTTTTGTCTTCTACTTTTCTTATCCTTCTTCTTTGTTTACCATTTTGTTTTATATAGTGATTTTTGTCTTCTACTTCTTATCCTTGTTCGCTTACTGTTTTGTTTTATACAATGATTCTTCTCCTCTACTTCTTATCCTTCTTCTTCTATGGTCACTGGCTCTTATACAGTCATTCCTCTCCTGTTTTTCTTATCCTTCTTCTTCTTCGGTCACCGTCTTCGTTTTATACAGTGATTCCTCTACTCTACTTTTCTTATCCTTCTTCTTTGTTTATCGTCTTTGTTTTATACAGTGATTTTTGTCATCTACTTCTTATCCTTGTTCGCTTACTGTTTTGTTTTATACAGTGATTCTTCTTCTCTACTTGTTATCCTTCTTTTTTCTTTATCGTTTTCGTCTTATCCAGTGATTTATGTTCTCTGCTTTTTATCCTTCTTCTTCTTTGGTCACCGTCTCTTATACAGTCATTCCGCTCTTCTACTTTTTATCCTCCTTCTTTGTTTATTGTGTTCGTTTTATACAGTGATTTCTGTCCTCTACTTTTAATCTTTCTTCTTCGGTCACCGTGCTGGTTTTATACAGTGATTCCTTTTCTCTACTTCTTATTCTTCTTCTTCTTCGTTTACTGTCTTTGTTTTATACAGTGATTTCTTTTCTCTATTTCTTGTCCTTCTTCTTCGTTTAGCATTTTTGTCTTATGCAGTGATTCTTTTTCTCTATTTCTCTTATCCTTCTTCTTTGTTTACCATTTTTGTTTTATACAGTGATTCCTCTCCTCTACTTCTTATCCTTCTTCTTCTTCGGTCACCGTCTTCGTTTTATACAGTGATTGCTCTCTTCTTCTTCTAATCCATTTTCTTCGTTTACCATCTTTGTTTTATACAGTGATTCCTCTCCCCTATTTCTTATCCTTCTTCTTCATTTACTGTCTTCGTTTTATACAGTGATTCCTCTTCTTTATTTCTTATCCTTCTTCTTCATTCACTGTCTTCGTCTTATATAATAGATCTTCTTCTCATCCTTCTTCTGCCTCTTATCTTTCTCCTTCTTCTTATCCTTCTACTTCGTTCACCGTTTTATCCCGTGATTCTCCTTCTTCTCATCCTTTTTCTTCTTCTTCTTCATCTTTTCCGGTGATTCCTGTCTCTATAACGCAGTTTCCTCACAGCTGCTGCCTATATTAACCATTACACACCGGCGTATCGAGAAGTAAATGAACGGATTTTCTGCTTCGTAACGACCATCCGATGTGATTCCATCGAAGCAATTCGACGCGGACCGTTTCGGCGTTTAGTTATAATTCATTCGTAGATCGAATCGGATTACCGGGCCTCGAAACCTATCCGGTTGAGTTAACGGAACTGCCGGTCATCGGTCAGATTTAAAATAATATTCTTCAGAAGGATCTTTCAATAATCTTTGAATAACAAATTTCTTTTTTAAATATCGTTCACGCGGATGTGGATCCGATCATAGTGTCGTAGTTTCCATTTATATTCCATAGGATCCCATAACTTAAATAAAATCGAATATAATGGTTTATCCTCTGGTTTATAATGTTAGGTTGAGGAAAAGGAAATTTATTTAAAATTATAAAAATAACAGATTTCTTTTCCCTAAACCAAAGAAACAGTTCTCAGCGTTATCCCTGATTTGAATCGGAACATAAGTTTTCAGTCCTAAATCATAGATGACACTGACAACTGTTTTGCGTTGAGAAGAAAAATCATTTAAAATTATAAAAATAATGGATTTTCTTTTTCTCTAACCCAAACATTTCTCTGTGTGACCTATTTTTGCCAATCCAAACCGTTGTCAGCGCCATCTATGATTTTGAATTGGAAACTTATGTT
>NW_027471866.1:10000-18320 GCF_051020765.1 Lasioglossum baleicum | reverse complement strand
GCTTTTAAAGGATTGGTTACAGATGTAAACTAATTCTGAATACTAATAATAATACGGGAGCAACTATTTAGGGAAATTTTAAATTTATCTTACGATGGAAATTTATGTGAAACGCGGTTGTGCATACCTGACCAGGTATGACAAACAGAGAAAAAAGACTATGAACAAGACAGAACAAACATAGAATAAGCAACGAGAGAAGAAAAAAAAAAAAAAAAAAACAAATATGAAATATAAAGTATGGCACACACACACACACACACACACACACATTCACGGACTCATTCACATGTTCTCATTCACACGCCCACTCATACCAATAGGAGTTCTCCTCTTTTTTTTCCTAGAACGCCATACGTGTGCCATAAAATATTTATGAATCGAGGACCCATAGCGCAAAACATTACAAACGATGGTTCTTTGGAGGAAATTTGGTAGTTTGTAGGTCTGCCAGATGATGTCGTTAGAAGGGGGCCACCCTCCTCTCGCACCGACGACAAAAGGAAGAACTTGTGGTCGTTCTTGGAGATTAAATTTTGTTCTCACATTGTCTAATATTTCGGGTAGACTGTATTTATCGCGCTTGATTTGTGCCGCTTCTAGAAGACTGCTTTTGTGTTCCCAGACTACAGTGGTTTCAATAATATTGCCTGTGTGTTTAGTTTTGTCGATGACGAGGAGATCAGGAATATATCTGTTATCTCTGGTATGTACTCTAGGAGCTTCCTGTATAACATATCCTATTTTTTTGAGATGAGAGGCCAAATCTTGTGAAACTTTATCATGGCGCTGAATGCGTTGGTAGTGTGTAACTGGGCACCACTGTAGTATATGGGACAGAGTCTCTCTCCTACCCACGCACGTCGGATATCTGCACTGTGCATCCTCCGCATTTACGTACGGGGCCCCACCCGTAGGTAGGAGACCAAACCGTAATTGGATAGCCCGTATGTAGTCCCGTCCAGTCCAAAAGGGAGGAGGGTCCAAAATCCAGCTGTTGACAGTTCGCGAACTAAATATGAGGCCACTGCCAAGAGCGGACTGCTGTAAGCCGGTGGCCCAATATCGGGCAACGGCCGAGCGGGTAGATGGAAGTCCCTGACATATCACATCCAATTTCCGTATTAGTCGTTTAAAGGTGGGGGTTTCAAAGGCCGCGTCAAAATCGGGATCACCTTGTGCCCATATCTTCTGCAGCCGGCGGCGATATATTGTTCCGATTTGATGCCGTAGACACGGAATGGATAAACCACCATCGCGAATTTTGGCATATAGGAGGGCCGTGGGTGTAGTGACAGGAAGATGTAAGGTTGCCTTCACAAAACGTCTAATTAGGCGATCCATGTGAGATAACTTACCCACTGTTATGTCGGAAGATTGGTTGCAGTGTAGGAGTCTGGGAACAAGATACCGATTCAGTAGATGTAATTTTTGCCATGGACGGAGAGCGGCGCGACGCAGACGCTCCAACAAATCCTCTAGATTGGAAGCCGAGGGGGCGGTCATACCGTGTTGGTTATAATTGTGACCCAGGTACTTAAGTTGTTCCTGTACCTCCAAGGATGGAATCGCTTTACCGTTGATACTGAAGCGAGACTTTGTTTCGACCGCGATACGTTTGGTGCCAGGGACTCGCGTAAGTTGTAAGGCTCGACATTTGGAAGGGTTAACCTCCATGTGAGTTTTGGCCAGGAAAGCATGTAATTTGTGGAGATGTTCTCCCATTCCATGTATGGTATTACTAAGTAACACGATATCATCAGCAAATAACAGACATCCGATCATCGCCTGGCCTAAATTAATGCCATCAGCGGGATCAATGGAGGAGACAAAATCGTCCATAACGATGTTGAAAAGTATCGGGCTGTCCGTATCGCCTTGTCGCACACCGCGACGCATGCTTATTGGTCTACTTTTTTGTCCGTGGCATTCAATGACGGTATCTACGTCGCTATATGTCGACATTATATATTCCACGGTATGATTATCGACGCCCTTAGATATCAGAGCGTTCTTTATCGCGGTAGGATGAACTTTGTCGAACGCTTTAGACAAGTCTATTGAGAGTACATAGAGAGGTTTGCCATTATTACGGTGTTCACGTATTACCGTGTCCAAAATGGTGAAGCTGGTCATCACCCCGTCGTTTGGCGTAAATCCTCTCTGTGCATGGTGTCGTTTGACATTCTCCGAGAGTCGGGATGCCAAGATTTTATGTAATAGACGTGTGAGGAGTGAGGAAATTGTAATCGGACGCCAGTTAGAGACCTTTGAAAGGTCACCCTTCTTTGGGATAAGAACGGTTCTATTGTGTCTAAGGATAGATGGAGTCCGACATAGGCCGAAGACTATGTTAAGCAACCCTACTAGGTCGGCCATGTTGGCCTTCCTTAGATCTTCTCTTTTAATGCCATCTGGGCCGCACGCTGATTGCTTCAGACGACGGAGCGCAATCTCGGTCTCTGCAAAGGAGATAGGATGACTTAGGTCAATAAGATCGTCGGGAGACTGAGGGGCTGGGCCCGAGTAGTCTGGGCAAGCCTCAAAGATAGAATTGTACTCCTTCTCGATCTCCTCCATCTCAGGGAACAGGGTGGCATTAAGTTCCATGTCATCTAAAATCGCGTGCGCCAGTTGAGTAGGGTTACGGGCAAAAAGACGTTGGTAGCTACTAAAGGTCGCTGATCTAACTGCGGCCCGATTACATTTGCGTTTTTTAGTTTTATCTTTATGGAATTTTGTATTTGGCCTAATCTTTTTATTTTGCTTGCGTTCTGTATTTTCGGATGTCTGATTCGACACAGCCAGGCTGCGGATTATGGAGGAAACAGCGGTATCAATTTCTTCAAAGCTATGATTATTATATAGATTATGTATGAGGGTCTGAAGATCGGCAGAGCAAGAAGACATTAGTTCTCTAAGGAACGTACGGATCTCTAAATTCCTTATAAGGGCGCACTCGTTGGTTTCAGCATCAAGGGAAGCAGTGCTACTGAAGGAGTTTGAGGGCTGCGAGAGCAGCCTATTCCAGGGGGCTATTGTGTCAATGCGCTCAAGGCGTAACCGCGGTGAGCGAGTAATTAAATCTACATCTACATGCATGAAGGCTGAAGGCAAAGGAGACGGGAGAACTGGTGAGACTGGATCGAGATTATCATGCATGGAGGTTGAATGCGCAGGGGAAGAGAAAACAGGTGGGACTGGTACGTCTGGCCTGGTTTCAGATATTATTGTATGTAAGATGGATTGATATGATTCTTTTTGACGCTGCTTCTTGATGCCTTCGGCGGAACGCCCCGGATGTCGACTAGCTAACCTGCTATTTATTTCCTTCTGCGGAAGACCTGTGGGGAGTTGCAACTCCAATCGGGCAAGTTGTTTTTCCTCCGCAGTAGTCCATTTAGCTCTGGTGGAAGGCGCCCTCTTTTCAGTAAGTTCAACATCACCCGCGTTGTATGCCACCGGGTGTGCACGTTTTATATGCTGACGAAGGCCGGCATATGTTTTGTAGCTCGTGGGACATTGCTCGCAAGAGTAAGTACCATCGCTGTTTGGTGGCGGCTGATTACAACGTCGGATATGCTGTTTTCTTTGCGCAATGGTCCTCGCGGATAAGTCTACACAACAGGACGGGCACGATGAGTACTCTACATTTTCATCTAAATTAACATCTACATCTACATCCATACATGAACCGACGGAATATCCAGTAGACATCGCCGAGTCGTCAACAGAATAGCAATCGGGGTTCCGAGACTTCTTTGTATTGTTTGGAGCAAAATGAGTGGAGCCAGGCTCCGAGCCTCCAAGGGGAGCTAACCCGTGGGGACTCTGACATAATGTCGTGGGCTTTCGCCCTAATTCGCAGAGGCAGCTCTTAGCTTCCCCCCCTAAAGGGGTACTAGGCGGCGGGACCCTCGAGCAGGGGGCTGCTTGCTAACTATGACCTTAGATCTTAAGAGAGTCATAGTTACTCCCGCCGTTTACCCGCGCTTTTTTGAATTTCTTCACGTTGACATTCAGAGCACTGGGCAGAAATCACATTGCGTCAACACCCGTGGGGGCCATCGCAATGCTTTGTTTTAATTAGACAGTCGGATTCCCCTAGTCCGTGCCAGTTCTGAGCTGAGCGTTGAATGGCGGCCGAAGAGGACGATCGTTCTAGACGAAAGCCTCGCAGCAAGGAAGATCCGCGGGAGGCCAAGGCACGGGACCGAGCTCGGATTCCCATCAATGTGTTCACCTCGCCCAGGCCCGGCACGTCAGCCAGACCCGCTTCCCGACCAAGCCCGACACGCCCCGCTCCTCAGAGCCAATCCTTATTCCGAAGTTACGGATCCAATTTGCCGACTTCCCTTACCTACATTAATCTATCGACTAGAGGCTCTTTACCTTGGAGACCTGCTGCGGATATGGGTACGAACCGGCGCGACACCTCCACGTGGCCCTCTCCTGGATTTTCAAGGTCCGAGGGGAAGATCCGGACACCGCCGCAACTGCGGTGCTCTTCGCGTTCCAAACCCTATCTCCCTGCTAGAGGTTTCCAGGGAACTCGAACGCTTATACAGAAAAGAAAACTCTCCCCGGATCTCCCGACGGCGTCTCCAGGTCATTTTGGGTTACCCCGACGAACACTCTTACGAGGGCCCGATTGGTAAGCGGTTCCGCTGCCGGGTTCCGGAATAGAAACCGGATTCCCTTTCGCCCGATGGGTGTGTGTTTTTGTTTATCATTAAATGATATTTTGCTCTCTCTTAGGACACCTCATCTACATAGGATTTCTCTTAGGGCTTAGGATCGACTGACTCGTGTGCAACGGCTGTTCACACGAAACCCTTCTCCACGTCAGTCCTCCAGGGCCTCGCTGGAGTATTTGCTACTACCACCAAGATCTGCACCGACGGCGGCTCCAGGCAGGCTCACGCCCAGACCCTTCTGCGCACACCGCCGCGACCCTCCTACTCGTCAGAGCTTCATGGAAGACGCGCCTTTAAAAAAAGCTAACGTCAACCTCACTTGCCGCTGACGGCGGAGTATAGGCGCGACGCTTCAGCGCCATCCATTTTCAGGGCTAGTTGCTTCGGCAGGTGAGTTGTTACACACTCCTTAGCGGATTCCGACTTCCATGGCCACCGTCCTGCTGTCTTAAGCAACCAACGCCTTTCATGGTATCCCATAAGCGTCGACTTAGGCGCCTTAACTCTGCGTTTGGTTCATCCCACAGCGCCAGTTCTGCTTACCAAAATTGGCCCACTTGGCACTCTGATCCAATATAATCTCGTGGCTTCATTGATCCAAGCAAGCCAGAGATCTCACCCATTTAAAGTTTGAGAATAGGTTGAGGTCGTTTCGGCCCCAAGGCCTCTAATCATTCGCTTTACCAGATGAGACTCGCACACGTTCATCAAAAGAGAACGAGCGAGTGCCAGCTATCCTGAGGGAAACTTCGGAGGGAACCAGCTACTAGATGGTTCGATTAGTCTTTCGCCCCTATACCCAGTTCCGACGATCGATTTGCACGTCAGAATCGCTACGGACCTCCATCAGGGTTTCCCCTGACTTCGTCCTGACCAGGCATAGTTCACCATCTTTCGGGTCCCAACGTGTACGCTCTGGGTGCGCCTCTTCTCGCAATGAGAACGAGACGCCCCGGGAGTGCGAGGCCGCATCGTGACGCGGCCCATCCTCCCTTGATCGACGCTAAGGTACGATCTTCACTTTCATTGCGCCTTTAGGTTTACATGTCCCAATGACTCGCGCACATGTTAGACTCCTTGGTCCGTGTTTCAAGACGGGTCCTGAGAGTACCCAAAGCAGTAGCGTCGCTGACCGGTAATTCAAAGCTTGGCCAGTCCGAGGACACCGCCTGCTAACAGCTGGTTAGGCCCGGAGCCGGCGCTAGGTCCGTACCATCCGGGTGACAAACTAACCGAGCTTGCGGCGGGCCTGACGCACACACATTCGAAAATGGATTGGTTGCGGCCCGATACCGTCAGAGTACCGTCACGCAGCCGGCCAGGCGATCGAGCGTCTGCCGTGTGCGCACGAAGGCGACACGACAGGCAACAACTCGAGCCGTAGACCGACACGCAACGGGTCGCGACGTTCTACTAAGGGAGAAGTGCACGACTACGCGACCGGAACATTTGCCGAAGATGGTGTACCCTCGCACTGGAACCACCGAAGTGGCCCATTACGGGCTATCTGCGCACCAACGGAAGCCAGCCTCGTCGACGATGAATCTCCCCATTCGATCTTTTGGGTTTCTCAGGTTTACCCCTGAACGGTTTCACGTACTCTTGAACTCTCTCTTCAAAGTTCTTTTCAACTTTCCCTCACGGTACTTGTTCGCTATCGGTCTCGTGGTCATATTTAGCCTTAGATGGAGTTTACCACCCACTTAGGGCTGCACTCTCAAGCAACCCGACTCTAAGGAGAGGTCCTCCCGAAACGCGTACCAGTCGCTACGGGCCTGGCACCCTCTACGGGTAAATGGCCCCATTCAAGATGGACTTGGACGCGGTTCGACGTCTCGGGATAAATTGACCCTCCTGAACACTACATTTCCCAACGGCAGAACCGCGGGATTCAGTGCTGGGCTAATTCCTGTTCGCTCGCCGCTACTAAGGAAATCCTTGTTAGTTTCTTTTCCTCCGCTTAGTAATATGCTTAAATTCAGCGGGTAATCTCGCCTACTCTGAGGTCGTCGTACGTGATACAAAATTTTGTGTGTTTCGGCCGAAAGAGCGTAAAAGTAGTACTCGCGAAAACGTACAAAGCACAAAAAAAAAAGAAAAAAAAAGAAAACGAAACAACACTACACGACAGAAGAGAGAAAAAGGTAAACAAAAAACCGATATATGCCTTATGCGCCACACCAAAGTGTCAATATAATTCTTTCTTCATCTCTCGTCGATCGGAAACTCTCGCTAGACGATCTGGCCGGTTAACTTTAACGTCCGTCGAAAAGAACTTTCGGGGACTGGACGACCGACAGATCGCGCGGTTCCGCACGAATCGACAATGAAGAAAAGAAAAGACATGGGGCGACCGACATAAAGGTTTTCATCATTGGATATACCTTTTCTCTCTCCGCGGTGCTGTTCCGTGCGTGAACACACAAGTGTGTCTTTTGCGTCGTGTGACAATCAAGTTCGAAATAAGCCTCGCCAATAGAGGAGTATACATATTATTAAAAAAAAAAAATAATAATACATATAACCCGGTGGGATTTCTTTTTCTCTCTACTTCTATATAATTGAACCAAAAACCACGGGGGTACAGAAACGTTGCGCACGAAACGATTTATCATCGATCAAACGCAAAACCAAATTAGAGACACGAGAGAAAGAGAGTAAGATCTCAAGACGCTCATAGGCCGTCATCAATACGATTCAACGCGAACGTGGCGATGGAATGGCAATCGCACAGATTAGCGAGGACACGTCGACGACGGGGAATAATTCCGACCCGATCAAGTACGACGTGCTCATCCCGCACATTGCTGCGCTTTGCTCCGCTGTCCATCGATCATCAAAGCGTTCGCGATAGAACGAGAGATCTCTTTCGTCTCTTCCCTCGAAGACTCGAAAAGGAATGTGTGTTTGTCGAAATCGCCGGCAACGACGACCCTCCGCCGTATGGCAATTATAACGTAGAGTTAAGAAACTCATCCACGCACAGGCATATTCTCTCCCTGGGGCTTAACATTGCCACACCACACACACTCTGTGTGCCACACAGTATTCTTTCTTTCTTTTATAATTTGTGTGTCCATCTCTGTAGTCTCGCGAGACTCTTGTAAATATACCTCTTTCGTATATACGCATCATTTCAGGCGACGTCGGGAGCGCGTTAAATGTTCATGAGTGGAAACGCTTCTTTCCGCAAGGCGAATCGTTTCGCAGAGAAGGTGAGAGATTTGGAGATCCTCGTCGAAGCGGTGCCTTACGGGCGGTCGTATTTTCAATACGACTCACGACACCGTAAAAACACTCACGCAAGTCCGAACGTAAGAAATACCAATCCCTACTTCGCCTCTCGTGGAAACTAGATATATATATGTTTGTATGTGTTTATAAGACGCAATGCAAAAATTGGCAATTTTCACAGAACCGCGACAAACGCCGACGAAACGCCCATCATTCGCTCGTACGTAGCATCTTTGCAACCCGACTCCGAAACGCTCTTTGGCGCCCTCCAAAAATATATTTGGAGAGGTAAGCGACGGCGGGGACTTACAAGAGCAACGCAAGCAGTTTATGGTTACGTAAACGACCCTCAGCCAGGCGTGGTCCAGGAATTGTATCCGTGGACCGCA
>NW_027471866.1:0-5000 GCF_051020765.1 Lasioglossum baleicum | reverse complement strand
GACAGGACGCATGCTGGGCTCTGGGTGTAACAATGCCCCTCCGAAAGCCAACCTCATTTTATTTACTTTTCGTTTCTCTGCAAACAAGAAGTTTGACTTCTTTCTAGTTTTAGTTTCTCTCAAACATCTTTCCATAACTATCTCAAACTTTTAGCTCGGATAGAAGAGTTGATGCTCAGTTAGTACGAGTATACACATCAGTGCATACAAGTCACCAACCTCCTCGATGGGAGGCTCGCCACATAAGGGCCATTCGGTCTTAGACACCGACCCGTGGCAATGCTGTGTAGAGAAAAGTTCTAAACGAAGTACGGAACGAAACAGTCGAGACCGAAGTCTCGAGGCGCCGTGAACTGCTTCTCGACCGAGATCGTAGAATAGCCCCAAGCGCGCGCTGAACCGCCCGACTCGCCGAACCGTCGAGTCTCTTAAGGATACCGAACGGCCGGCAAGGACGCCGGCGCCGCGCGGTGAATAGCACGCGCGCTTATGGGTGCAAACCGCCGCGGCAACAGCCCGTCCGGCGGGGCTGTTGGGACTTAGAAAAATTTTTGCATGAAAAATTTTTTTGTACAACACAATAAATATTTATATTTCCAGGATATTTAACACAAAATATTCAACTTTTCATATACTATCTCGGTACTTTGAACATTTTTCAAGTCCAACCGCCAAGAGTAAACTTATCTTTCTATCGTATCTAGACCATTATAAATATTAGATCATTGTATAATAAAGCATTCTAACAATAAATATCAAGTATCAAAGCTCTAGGATGAATATTTATCGAATAAACTCAGAATAATGTTCCGGGCGCATTGCGTGCAACTCCGACCGAAGTGAAATTTTTCTAAGTCCAACCGCCAAGAGTAAACTTTTTTCCTAGCGTTCCCAGACCATTATAAATATTAGATCATTGTATAATAACGCATTCTAACAATAAATATCAAGTATCAAAGCTCTAGGATGAATATTTATCGAATAAACTCAGAATAATGTTCCAGGCGCATTACGAGCAACTCCGACCGAAGCGAAATTTTTCTAAGTCCAACCGCCAAGAGTAAACTTTTTTCCTAGCGTTCCCAGACCATTATAAATATTAGATCATTGTATAATAACGCATTCTAACAATAAATATCAAGTATCAAAGCTTTAGGATGAATATTTATCGAATAAACTCAGAATAATGTTCCGGGCGCATTGCGAGCAACTCCGACCGAGCGAAATTTTTCTAAGTCCAACCGCCAAGAGTAAACTTTTTTCCTAGCGTTCCCAGACCATTATAAATATTAGATCATTGTATAATAACGCATTCTAACAATAAATATCAAGTATCAAAGCTTTAGGATGAATATTTATCGAATAAACTCAGAATAATGTTCCGGGCGCATTGCGAGCAACTCCGACCGAGCGAAATTTTTCTAAGTCCAACCGCCAAGAGTAAACTTTTTTCCTAGCGTTCCCAGACCATTATAAATATTAGATCATTGTATAATAACGCATTCTAACAATAAATATCAAGTATCAAAGCTTTAGGATGAATATTTATCGAATAAACTCAGAATAATGTTCCGGGCGCATTGCGAGCAACTCCGACCGAGCGAAATTTTTCTAAGTCCAACCGCCAAGAGTAAACTTTTTTCCTAGCGTTCCCAGACCATTATAAATATTAGATCATTGTATAATAACGCATTCTAACAATAAATATCAAGTATCAAAGCTCTAGGATGAATACTTATCGAATAAACTCAGAATAATGTTCCGGGCGCATTCCGAGCAACTCCGACCGAGCGAAATTTTTCTAAGTCCAACCGCCAAGAGTAAACTTTTTTCCTAGCGTTCCCAGACCATTATAAATATTAGATCATTGTATAATAACGCATTCTAACAATAAATATCAAGTATCAAAGCTCTAGGATGAATATTTATCGAATAAACTCAGAATAATGTTCCAGGCGCATTACGAGCAACTCCGACCGAAGCGAAATTTTTCTAAGTCCAACCGCCAAGAGTAAACTTTTTTCCTAGCGTTCCCAGACCATTATAAATATTAGATCATTGTATAATAACGCATTCTAACAATAAATATCAAGTATCAAAGCTTTAGGATGAATATTTATCGAATAAACTCAGAATAATGTTCCGGGCGCATTGCGAGCAACTCCGACCGAGCGAAATTTTTCTAAGTCCAACCGCCAAGAGTAAACTTTTTTCCTAGCGTTCCCAGACCATTATAAATATTAGATCATTGTATAATAACGCATTCTAACAATAAATATCAAGTATCAAAGCTTTAGGATGAATATTTATCGAATAAACTCAGAATAATGTTCCGGGCGCATTGCGAGCAACTCCGACCGAGCGAAATTTTTCTAAGTCCAACCGCCAAGAGTAAACTTTTTTCCTAGCGTTCCCAGACCATTATAAATATTAGATCATTGTATAATAACGCATTCTAACAATAAATATCAAGTATCAAAGCTTTAGGATGAATATTTATCGAATAAACTCAGAATAATGTTCCGGGCGCATTGCGAGCAACTCCGACCGAGCGAAATTTTTCTAAGTCCAACCGCCAAGAGTAAACTTTTTTCCTAGCGTTCCCAGACCATTATAAATATTAGATCATTGTATAATAACGCATTCTAACAATAAATATCAAGTATCAAAGCTCTAGGATGAATACTTATCGAATAAACTCAGAATAATGTTCCGGGCGCATTCCGAGCAACTCCGACCGAGCGAAATTTTTCTAAGTCCAACCGCCAAGAGTAAACTTTTTTCCTAGCGTTCCCAGACCATTATAAATATTAGATCATTGTATAATAACGCATTCTAACAATAAATATCAAGTATCAAAGCTCTAGGATGAATATTTATCGAATAAACACAGAATAATGTTCCGGGCGCATTGCGAGCAACTCCGACCGAGCGAAATTTTTCTAAGTCCAACCGCCAAGAGTAAACTTTTTTCCTAGCGTTCCCAGACCATTATAAATATTAGATCATTGTATAATAACGCATTCTAACAATAAATATCAAGTATCAAAGCTCTAGGATGAATATTTATCGAATAAACACAGAATAATGTTCCGGGCGCATTGCGAGCAACTCCGACCGAGCGAAATTTTTCTAAGTCCAACCGCCAAGAGTAAACTTTTTTCCTAGCGTTCCCAGACCATTATAAATATTAGATCATTGTATAATAACGCATTCTAACAATAAATATCAAGTATCAAAGCTCTAGGATGAATATTTATCGAATAAACTCAGAATAATGTTCCGGGCGCATTCCGAGCAACTCCGACCGAGCGAAATTTTTCTAAGTCCAACCGCCAAGAGTAAACTTTTTTCCTAGCGTTCCCAGACCATTATAAATATTAGATCATCGTGTGGTAAAGCATTTTGAAGACAAATATCAAGTATGAAAGCGCTCGGATGAGTATTTATCGAATAAACTGAGAATAATGTTCGGAGCGCATCGCTTGCTCGGCCGCTCGAACGAATCGTTCGCGCGCCGAGGCGCGTCGGATCGCCGTGCGAAGGAGCTCGAGCGAAATTTTTCTAAGTCCAACCGCCAAGAGTAAACTTTTCTCCCCGAGCTCCCGCACGACTTTAATCGTTATATCCACGCACGATACCGCTTGTCATCAATATTTCTCGAGTTTCAAAGCTCTCGAACGCGTATTGCTCCAGTTTTTGTGAAATATTGCTCCGACCGCCAAGAGTAAACTTATCTTTCCGGCTTACTCGGACAATTATAAATATTAGATCATCGTGTGGTAAAGCATTTCGAAGACAAATATCAAGTATGAAAGCGCTCGGATGAGTATTTATCGAATAAACTGAGAATAATGTTCGGAGCGCATCGCTTGCTCGGCCGCTCGAACGAATCGTTCGCGCGCCGAGGCGCGTCGGATCGCCGTGCGAAGGAGCTCGAGCGAAATTTTTCTAAGTCCAACCGCCAAGAGTAAACTTTTCTCCCCGAGCTCCCGCACGACTTTAATCGTTATATCCACGCACGATACCGCTTGTCATCAATATTTCTCGAGTTTCAAAGCTCTCGGACGCGTATTGCTTCAGTTTTTGAGAAATATTGCTCCGACCGCCAAGAGTAAACTTATCTTTCCGGCTTACTCGGACAATTATAAATATTAGATCATCGTGTGGTAAAGCATTTTGAAGACAAATATCAAGTATGAAAGCGCTCGGATGAGTATTTATCGAATAAACTGGGAATAATGTTCGGAGCGCATCGCTTGCTCGGCCGCTCGAACGAATCGTTCGCGCGCCGAGGCGCGTCGGATCGCCGTGCGAAGGAGCTCGAGCGAAATTTTTCTAAGTCCAACCGCCAAGAGTAAACTTTTCTCCCCGAGCTCCCGCACGACTTTAATCGTTATATCCACGCACGATACCGCTTGTCATCAATATTTCTCGAGTTTCAATGCTCTCGGACGCGTATTGCTCCAGTTTTTGTGAAATATTGCTCCGACCGCCAAGAGTAAACTTATCTTTCCGGCTTACTCGGACAATTATAAATATTAGATCATCGTGTGGTAAAGCATTTTGAAGACAAATATCAAGTATGAAAGCGCTCGGATGAGTATTTATCGAATAAACTGAGAATAATGTTCGGAGCGCATCGCTTGCTCGGCCGCTCGAACGAATCGTTCGCGCGCCGAGGCGCGTCGGATCGCCGTGCGAAGGAGCTCGAGCGAAATTTTTCTAAGTCCAACCGCCAAGAGTAAACTTTTCTCCCCGAGCTCCCGCACGACTTTAATCGTTATATCCACGCACGATACCGCTTGTCATCAATATTTCTCGAGTTTCAAAGCTCTCGAACGCGTATTGCTCCAGTTTTTGTGAAATATTGCTCCGACCGCCAAGAGTAAACTTATCTTTCCGGCTTACTCGGACAATTATAAATATTAGATCATCGTGTGGTAAAGCATTTTGAAGACAAATATCAAGTATGAAAGCGCTCGGATGAGTATTTATCG
>NW_027471865.1:0-18327 GCF_051020765.1 Lasioglossum baleicum | reverse complement strand
TCTTCGTGAATAGAGGAACACATTAACATAAACTTTAGTGACGGCACCTTATGTTTAGGTATGAATTAGAATATCGATGGTCAAACCGTTCGAGAACGTTGCCACCGCCTGTGAGGACCAACGGCCAAGTGAATAGCTTTATGTGTCCTGTGCTTCCGAGAGTCATGCCAGGTATACCGGATGTAAATCCGCTGGACAGTATTTGTAAGAGACAGCGTAATACACCGTACGAATATTAAAGTAAAAAGTCCCAACCGTCGGAGAAAATTACTTATTCGAATAAAATCATTCTTCTTGCCGATTACCTTACCATAAGAGAATCTAACCAACCTTAGCCAGCGTCTTACTCATTGTTCACGGAAACATATTAGTAGTCATTATAGCCGAAGCTCACATTATTTTCACGTATGAACATAATTATTGAGAGTCAAGCCGTTCGAGAACGTTAATAAACTTCTTTGGAACTTGAACGACTGGGCCAATAGCTTTACCTATCCTGTGATTTAGGGAATGGACCCTGATATTTAGCCAGTAAATCCGCTAAAGATTCTTGGCAATAGACACCATAATTAACGGTAAGATATCAAAGTAGAGGGTCAAACCGTTTGAGAACGTTACCAATTGGTACATCGTCATGCTCTTCTTCTCATACCTTACCTTCCGAGATCATAAGGCGCAGTATCGTGGGTATAATATACTGTTCAGAGAAACGTATGAGCATACATTTTAGAGACGGGCACCTCAAACTCATTTATGAATAAGAAGATCGAGAATCAAACCTATCGAGAACGTTATCACCTTCTTTGAATGTCGAACGGCTAAGTCCAAAGCTTCACCTGTCCAGTGATTCCGAGAGTCATACCAGGTATGCTAGGAGTAAATACGCTGCGTACTGTTGGCAATGGACACCTTAATTCGCGGTTTGAATATTATAGCAGTGAGTGATACCGCTTGAGGACGTTTCCAGATGAAATAAAGTCAAACGTTTTACCTATGACCTTTCGCTGCGTCAACCTAATCCGCTGTCTCGGCAGTATAAATTCGAGATCAGAGATACAAATTAGTATACACTTTAGTAACGGGTACCATATACTCATGTATGAATCAGAAGATCGAGGGACAAATCTTTCGATATCGTTACCACCTACTTTTAGAGTTGAACGGCTGAGTCAACAGTTTCACCCACAGCTGTGATTCCAAGCGACAGGTCTGGTATTCACGGAGTAAATCTGCTGAGCAGTATTGCCGATAGAAACATAAATCCATCGCATGAATATTAAAGTCGAGAGTCAATCCGTCGGTGAATATTATAGGTAGGTTTAAAGTCATTCTTCTTTCCGACAGCCTCACCCTCCGAGATGCTTAACCAGCTGTATCGAGAGTATAACATCGTGTTCAGTGGAACAAATTACAATAAATTTTATGGACGGGCACCTTAACTTCATGAATGAATTCGAAGGTCGGGGGCCAAACCGTTGCTGGTCGTTACTAAATTCTCCTAGAGACGAACTGCTAATTAAAACAGCTACACTTATCCTCTCATTCCGAGAGACAAACTGTTACTCCGAGTGTAAATCCGCTAATCATTATTGGGATTAGTCACCTTAATTAACTGTGTGATTTTGGAAGTAAGGCGACAATCGGTTTGAGAGCGTTACCAATTGGTATGAAGTCAAACGTCTTAATGCAAACCTTACCCTCCGAAAAGCAAACGCGACATAGCGAGAGTATAACATGGTGCTCAAAGGAAGAAATTAGTTTACATTTTTGTGACGGGCATCTTAATTTCCAGTGTTAAATAGAAGATGGAGGGTCCAACTGTCGCAGAACGATACTACACTCTTTCAGATTCGAACAACTATGTGCATAGCTTCGCCTATCCTGTGATTTCGAGAGCTAAACCAGGATTTCCCGGAGTCAATACTCTGTACACTATAGGCAGCCGACACCTTAGTTCACCGTGGGAATATGAAAGTAGTGCGTCAATCCGCATGAGAGCGTAACCAATTGGTACGAAGTCAAACGTTTTACTGAAAACCTTACACTCCGAAAGCCTAACGCGACGTATCTAGAGTATGACATGGTGTTCAGAGGATGAAATCAGTATCCATTTTAGTAACGGTCACCATAAGTTCATGTAGGAATTAGAATGTCGAGTGTCAAACGGTTTAGGATCGTGACCACCTTCTTTGTGACTCGAACAGCCAATCAGTAGCTTCACCTGTCTCGTGATTCTGGGTGGCAACCCGGAAATACCGAGAGTAAGTCCGCTGAAGGGTATTGGCAATTGGCATCTTAATTCGAGGTTTGAATATTAAAGTAGACCGTCAATCCTTTCGAGAACGTTTCGAAATGTACAGGGTCAAACGTTATATCGAACAACTTATCTTTCTAGAACCAACACCGAACTAAGGATTGCCTATCTCAGTGTTGAAGAAAACAGATTACTAGATATTTTAGAAGACGGTCAACATAACTGCATATATCAATAGAAAATTCCGGAGTCAATGCATTCGAGAATGATACCATCTTCTTTAAGAACTGAGCGGCTAAGTAATTGGTATCACATATCTTGATATCTGTTGGTCTTGCCATCCATTCCGGGTTTCACAGCAATGTGCAGTATTACCAGTGGACATCTTAATTCACGGTACAAATATTAATGTCGAGAGTGAAACCATTCGAGATCGTTAGCACTTGCTATGTAGTTGAAGCTTACACAGAATACCTTCCCTTCCGAGAAACAACATCCGCTGTAGCGAGAGTAGAATATCGTGCACAGAGAAACAAATTTGTATGCGTTTTAATGACGGTCATCTTAATTTCATGTATAAAACCGACGATCGAGTGTCAAATCGTTGGAGAAAGTCTCCGCCTTCTTTAATGGTCGAACGTCTAAGTAAATGGCATCACCTATCCTGGGATGTCGAGTGTCAGTGCAGGTATTCCGGGAGTAAGTACGCTGAACAGCATTGGCCATAGACACCTTAATTCACGATTTGGATATTAAAATTGAGCTTCAAGCCGTTTGTGAACGTTACCCATTGTTGGATAGTCAAACGTTTTACCGAAGGCCGTACCATGCGCGAACCTCACACGCTTCTTTGAGAGTATAACTTCGTGTTCAGAGGATTGTATTAGTATACATTTCAGTGACGGCAACCATAATTTCATGTATGAATTTGAAGACAAGCTGTAATACCGTTTGAGAACGTCACGAACTTCTATGTGTGTCGAACGGCTATGTCACGAACTTCGCGTATCCTGTTATTCAAATAGTCAAACCTGGTATTCCGGAAGTATGTCCGCAGAAGAGATTTTGCAATTTACACCTTAATTCACGGTTTGAAAATTAAAGTAGGGCGTGTAAGCGTTATAGAGCGATGCCAGTTGGTATAAAGTCAAACACGTTACCGATGGCCTTACCATCACAGAAGCAAACTCGCCGTGTCGAGAGTATAACTTCGTGTTCAGTGAAAGAAATTAGTCTTCATTTCAGTGATGACCTCCTTAACTTCACGTATGAATTAGAAGATCGATGGTAAAACCGTTCGATAACCCTTCGACACTTCCTGAGAATCGAAGGGATAAGTTAATAACTCCACCTATCATATATTCCGAAAGTCTAACTAGATACTCCGTGGGTAAATGCGCTGAAGAGTATTGGCAATACTTATCTTAATTCGTGGATTGAATATTAAAATAGATCGTCATCCCGTGTGAGAACGTTGCCAATTTCTATAAAGTCAAACGTTTTACCGATGACCTTACCCTTCGTTGATCATACCCGCCGTATTGAGAGTATAACATTGTGTTCAGAGAAAGTGGTTAGTCACCATTTCAGAGACTGGCACCTTAACTTCATGTACGATTTAGAAGATCGAGGGTCAAACTGTTCGAGATCGCTGTCACCTTCTGTGAGAGACGAACGGTTAAGTCAATAGCTACACTCATTCTGTGATTCCGAGATTGAAACGAGGTATTACAGGTTTAAATTCGCAGTACAGTATCGGCATTAAACACCCTACTTTCCGGCATAAATACTAATGTACAGAGTCACACAGTTGTTCAACGTTATTTATTGGTATGGAGTCAAATATTCTACCGAACGAGTTAGCGTCCGGGAAGCTGACCCGCCGTATCTAGATACTAACCTAGTGTTGAGAGAAGCAAATGAATATACCGTTTAGAGACTGGCACCATAATATCATGCTTGAATCCGAATACCGACGGTCAAACGGTTCGTGAAAATGACCACATTTCTTGGTATACGAACAGCAAACACAATTGCTTCTTTGAGAGACGAACGGCGATGTCAGTAGCTTCACCTATCCTATAATCCCGATATTCAATCCAGGTATTCCGGGAGTCTATTCGCTGTACACTATAGGCAGTGGACAACTTAATTCACGGTGTGAATATTAAAGTACAGAGTCAAAGCTTTCAAGAGCGTTACCTATTGGTTTAACGTCAAACCTTTTACCGAAGGACTTACCGTCCGAGAAGCTAATACGCCGTGTCCAAATTATAGCTACGTGTTCAGAGAAGCAGTTTTGTATACAATTCGGTGACAGGTACGTTAACTTCATGCATGGCTTAGAAGGTCGAGCGTCAAGCCGTTCGTTAATGTTACCGCCTTATGTGAGATACGAACGGCTGCGTAAATAGCTTCACCTATCCTGTAATTCACAGAGTAAAGCTAAAATAAGTCCTCTTGAAACTCATGGATATAGACACATCAATCCGCTCTGAGTATATTAAAATAGAGAGTCAAACCCTCGAAGAACATTATTGAAGTCCTTCTTTTTCCGAATACTTTACTTTCCGTGAACCGAAGCAACTGTATCATGTGCATATCTTCGTATTCATTGAAACATATTAGTATACAATTCATTGGCAGGCACCTTATTTACATATATGAATAGAAAAGTTATGAGTAAAGCTTTTCGAGAATGTTACCACCTTCTTAAAGCTTACTGCTTCACCTATCCTGGTATTCCGATAGCCGGGCCACATAGTCCGCGACCAAACGCGTAGTACAGAATTGCCATTCGACACGCAATTTCATGGTATATGTATCAGAGAACAGAGGCAAGCCTTTACAGAACGTTCCCTATTGATATAAAGTCGAACACTTTACCGAAGGCCACCGTATCCGAGAAGCTAACCAACCGTTTCGAGATTATATCTTCGTGTTCAGAGAAGCAAATTAGTATACATTGCAGTGACGAGCGCGAAAATTTCATTTATGAATTACAGCACTGAGAGTTAATCCGCATGAGAACGTTACCACCCACTTTGAGATTCGAACAGCTAAGTCAATAGCTCCACATTCTTTTTGATTCTGAGAGCGAAACCAGGTATTTCGGGATTAAATGCGCAGAATAGTATTGGCATAGTTACCTTAATCCGAGGTGTGAATAACAAAATAGAACTTCACGCCTTGTGAGAACGTTACTAATTGCTATAAAGGTAAACGTTTTGCCGTATGCCAGACCGGCGGACAAACTAACCCGCCGTATCGAGAGCATAGCTACGTGTTTAGCGAAGCACAGTAGTATTCATTATAGTGGCAAGTACCTTAATTTTATGCATTAATTGAAAGTTCGAGAGCTAAATCGCTCGAGAACATTGCCCCATTCTGTGAGAGCCGAACAGCCAAGTCAAAAGCTTCACCTATCCTGTGGTTTGCAGAGACAAACCAGGTATTCCGGAAGAAAGTCCGATGACGTGGTTACGAAATAACACACCTTGATTCGCGGTGTGAATATTGCAGTAGATCGTCAAAACGCTTGAGAGCGTTACGAATTGGTATAAAGTCAATCGTTTTTCCGAAGGCCTTATTTTCCGCATACACCACTAGCTTCGCCCAGAGTATAAGTTAGTGTTCGGAGAAAGAAATTGGTATTCATTTCAGTGTACGGGTACCTTGAATTCATGTATGAATTAGGAGATCGAGGGTCAAGCAGTGCAAGAACCTTACCGCATTCTTTGAGATTGGAACGTCTAAGTGAACAGCTACACCTCATCTGTGATTAAAATGGACAAACCACGTATTCCTGGAGAGAATCGGATCTGTACTATTGGCTATTGACACCTGAATTCAGGGCTTGAATGTTAATGGACTGACGCAAACCGTTCGAGAACATTACCAATTCGCATAAAGTCATACATTTTACCGAATACCTTAATATCCGTGATGCTAACCCGCCGTATCGAGAGTACAGCTACGTGGTTAAGGAAACACATTAGTATACAATTTAGTGACGACTCCTTAAATTCATGTACGAATTAGAAGATCGAGTGTTAAACGGTTAGAGGAGGGTCGCACCCTCTGTGAGTGGCGATCCGCTAAGTCAATGGCTTCGCGTATCATGGGATTCCGAGAGTCAAGCAAGTCATTACTGGAGTAAATCCGCTGAATTATAAAGGCGAATGACACCATAATTCAAGGTGTGAGTATTAAAGTAGAGAGTCACACTGTCGAAGACAATTATCAATTGGTATAGAGTTACTCTTTATACCGAAGGCCATGCCTTCGGAGAATATACCTCGCTGCATCGAGATAATAATTTGGAGTCCAAGGAAAGAAATTAGTATACATTTTAGTGACGTACAACTTAATTTCATGTACGAATTAGAAAAGCGAGGGTCAAACAATTCCACATCGCTACCACCTTCTTCGAGAACCGAATTTGTAGATCAAGAGCTCCAACTATATATTGATTCCGAAGTTCAAAGGACGTATTCCGGGAGTCAATCGGTTCTCAAACGGCTTGACGCTTTATTTTAATATTCAAACCGTGAAATGGGGTGACTATTGTGTATACTATTCAGCGGATTTACTCCAGGAATACGTGGCTAGTTCATTGGAATCACAGATTAGGTGAAGCTATTGACTTAGCCGTTCCAATCTCAAAGAATGCGGTAAGGTTCTTGCACTGTTTGACCCTCGATCTTCTAATTCATACATGAGTTTATGGTGACGTCACTTAATTGTATACTGATGTGTTTCCCTAAACACGTAACTGTGCTCTCAAAACAGCGAGCTAGCTTTCGAACGGTAAGGAAATCGGTAAAACGATTGACTTTATAGCATTTAGTAACGTTCTCACACGGTTTGACGCACTGCTTTACCATTGAAGCCATGAATTAGGGTGTCAATTGCCAATACAGTTCAGCGGATATGCTCCAGGTATATGTGGTATGACTCTCGGAATCGCAGGATCGGTTAAGCTATTGACTTCGCCGATCGAATCTCTATGACGGTGGTATCGTTCTAGAACTGCATGATCCTCCATCTTCTAATTCACACATGAAGTTAAGGTGCCCATCACTTAAATCAATTCCAATTTCTTCCTCTGAACACAAAGTTATATTCTGTATGAAGAGGCAGATGTTCGCGGAATATAAAGTCTTCGGTAGAACGTTTGACACTATTGTAATTGGTAACGTTCTCAAACGGTGTCTGGATCTGTTTTCAATTTCAAACTGTAAATTAAGGTGACTTTTGCCAACACTATCCCTCGCATGTACTGCTGGAATACCTACTAGGCACTCGGCGGTATCGCAGAATCGGTGAAGCTATTCACTTAGCCGGCCGTCACTCACAGAAGGTGGCAACGTCCACGAGCAGTTTGACGTTCGATCTTCTAATGCGTTCATGAAATCAAGGTGCCCGTCAACAAAATGAACAACAACTTCTTTCTCTGAAGACGAAGTTATATTCTCGATGAGGCGCATGATGTTCGCTGAAGGTAGCGCCAACGCTAAAACGTTTGACTTTATGGCAATTGGTAACGTTATCAAACTGTGTTACGCTCTATTTTAATATTCAAACCGTGATCTCGGGTGTCTATTTCCAGTACTGTTTAGCCGATTTACTCCCGGAATACTTAGTTCGAGTCACGGAATCTCGGGACAGGTAAAGCTATTCATTTAGCCGTTCGTCCCTCGCAGAAGGTGGCAACGTTCTCGATGTGATTGAACTTTGATCATCTAATTCATACATGAAATTAATGTGATGTCACTAAATTGTATACAAATATGTTTTCCTAAACATGTAGCTACACCCTCGATACGGCGGGCTAGCATCGCGGAAGGTATGGCCTTCGGTGAAGAGTTAAACTCTATACCAATATGTAGATTTGTACAATTTTATGACTCTCTACTTTAAAATCTATGCCGGGAAGTAGGGATTTTAATGCCAACACTATACAGTGGATCTACTCCGGGAATTCCTGGTTTGACTCTCGGGATCACGGGATATGTGAAGCCAGTGACTTAGACGTTCGACTTTCAAAAACAGTGGCAGCGTTTTCGAAAGGATTTACTCTCCATTTTCCTATTCATACAAAACAATTACGCTTTCGTCTGCTGAAACGTCAAATAATTTTCATCCGTGAGCTCAAAGCAAGACACTCGCTACAACGGGATATGTCTATGGATGGTAAGGTGTTGCGTAAACAAAAAGGAATTACTGTATACCATTTGGCAAAGTTCTCAAACGGTTTGACGGTATACTCTAATATTCACACCCAGAATTATGGGATCTATTGGCAATACTGTTCAGCGGATATACGTTCAGAATACGAGGTTTGACTCTCCGAATCACACTACCGTTGCAGCTATTGACGTAGCAGTGCCATTCTCATAGATGGTGGTAACGATCTCGCACGGTATGACCATCGATATTCTAGTTCATACATGAATTTAATGTGCCGTCACTAAGTTGTATACTAATGTGTTTCTCTAAACACGTAGCTGTCCTCTTGGTACGGCGGGATAGCTTCTCGGACGGTAAGGTATTCGGTAAAACGTTTGACTTTACACAAATTGGCAACCATCTAAATCGCCTTGACGCTCTATTTACATATTCACTCCGCTAATTAAGATATCTATTGCCAACGCCCTTCATGGGATTTACCCTCGGATTATCTGGTTTGACTCTCGGCCTCACAGGGTGGGTGATGCTACTGACTCATCAGTTGGACTCTCAAAGAGGGAGGTTACGATCTCAAACGGTTTGATACGCTACTTTACTATACAAACCGTGAATTAAGGTGTTTATTGGCAATACTGTTCAGCGGATTTACTGCAGCAACACCTGGTTTGACTCTCCGAATCACTGGAAAGGTGAATGTATTTACATTGCTGTTCGTCCCTCGATGACGGTAATAACGTTCGCGTATAATTTGACCCTGAATCTTTCTATTGATACATGATATTACAGTTTCTGTCGGCTAAAATGTCTGCTAATTTGTTTCCGTGTGCACTAAGCAAGACACTAGCTACAGCGGGTTAGGTTCATGGAGGTAAAGAATCCAATAAAATTATTGACTTTGTACCATCTGGCTATGTTCTACAACGGATTGTCTCCCTACCTAAACTGAACAGCGGATTCACTCCCTGATTTCCTGGTTTTACTTTCGGAATCACAGGATAGATGGAGCCATTAACTTACATGTTCGATTTTTAAATAAGGCGGTATCAATCTCGAAGGGTTTCACCATCGATCTTTTAATTCATACATGATATGAACGCGCCCGTCTCAGATATCATGACTAATTTCATTTCCTGAACACGAAGATATACTCCCGAGACGGGTAGTTTGCTTCTCCGAGTGTAAGGCCATCAGTAATTTGCGTGACTTTATACCAATTGTCAATGCTCTCAAACGGCTGAAGCTATACCGTAATATTCAAGCCGCGAATAAAGGTGTCTATTTGCAATAATGCTCAGCGGATTTACTCCCAGAATACAAGGTTTGATTCTACGAATCACTGGATACGTGAAGTCATTGACTTAGCCGTTCGTCTCTCACACAAGGGGAATCATTATCGAAAGGCTTGAACGTTGATCTTCTAATTCATGCTTAAACTTAAGGTGCCGTCAATACATTGTGTTCTAATGTGTTTCTCTAAACACGTAGATGATCTCTCGATACGGCGGGTTAGCTTCTCGAACGGTAAGATATACGGTAAAACGTTTGACATTATATAAATTGGCAACCATATAATTCGCCTTGATGATCTGCTTTAACATTCACTCCGCGAATTAAGGTATCTACTGGAAATACTGTTCAGCGGATTTACTCCATGAATACCTAGGTTGACTCCCCGAATCAATGGATATCTGAAGCTATTGGCAGTGCCGATGTAATGTTAAAGAGGTTGCTAACGTTCTCGAACTGTTTGACCCTCGATCTTCTAATTCATACAGGAAATTAAAGTTTCCGTCACTAAAATGCATACTCATTCGTCCCTCTGAACACCATGTTATTCTGTCGATAGGGCGGGTTAATTTTTCGGAGTGTAACGCATTCCGTAAGAAGTTTGTCCCTACACCTATAAGGAGTGTTGCACAGCGGCTTGACGGCCTGCTCAATATTCAAACCGGTAATTCAGGTGTCTACTGCCAATTATGTTCAGTGCATATACACCCGGAATATCTGGTTTGACTTTCGTAGTCACAGGATGTGTGAAGCTATTCACTCAGCCGTTCGACTATCAAATATGGTTGTAACGATCTCGAATGATTTGACACTCGATCTCCTAATTCATATTTCAAAATCAAGAGTGCTTCGGCTCTAATGTCTTCTAATTTGTTTCCGTGAACAATAAGTACGGCACTGGATTCAGCGGGTTAAATTCTCGTAATATAACGTATTCGTAAGACAGAATGACTTTATACGAACAGCTAATTTTCTCCGACAGTTTGAATTATTACTTTAATATTCATGCCGTGAATTAAGCTGTCCATTTTAAAACAGTTCACGGATTTACTCTCGGAATACATGGTTTGACTCCTGGAATCTTGAAATAGGTCAAGCTTTTGACATAACCGTTCATGTCTCAATGACAGTGGTAACTTTCTCGAGCGGTTCGTAGATATTCTAATCCATTTATCAAAATAAGGTGTGCCTCTGCAATAGTGTCTACTAACTTGTTTTCATGATGGCGAAGTATTACAACCGGTACAGCGGATTAGGTTCTAGGAATTGTAATGTATTAGGTGAAAAGTATGACTCTGTTCCCATTGCTATTATTCTCCGTCGGTATGACACCTTATTCTAATATTCATACCGTGTGTTAACGTGTCATACACCAATAATGTTCAGCGAACTTACTCCTCGATTACCTGATTTGACTCTAGAAATCACAAAACCGGTGACGCAATAGACATAGCTGACCGCCACTCACAGAAGGTGGTAACGTCCTCGATCGGTACGACCCTCGATCTTCTGATTCATGCAGGAAGATAAGGTGCCCGTCACTGAAATGCAGACTAACCTCTTTCTCTGAACACGAAGTTATACCCTCCAAACGGCGAGTTTGCTTCTCCGAAAGTAAGATCATTTGTAATGTGTTCTGATTTTATACCAATTGGCAATGCTCTCAAAAGCTTTGACGCTCCACCCTTTTATCCAAACCGTGAATGATGGTTCCTATTGGCAACACTGGTCAGCGGAATTATTCCAGCAATTAATGGTTTGTCTCTCCGAATCGCTGGAATTGAGAAGCTATTGACTTAGCCGTTTGGCCCCCAATGAACGGGGGAATGTTCTCAAAGGGCTGGGACTCTCCGCCTTCTAAATCATACATGATATTAAGGTGCTTGAATGAATACTAATTTGCGTCCTTCAACACGCCGTTACACTCTCGATACAGCGGGTCAGGCTATCGGAGGATAAGGTCCACAGTAGCACATTTGACTTTATAGCAATTGCTAACGTTGTCAAACCGTTTGACGCCCTATGTATAGTATTCAGACCGTGAGTTATGGTGTCAGTTACTAATTCAGAGGATTTACTCCAGGAAAACTTGGTATCTCTCGCGGAAACACTGAATATGTGAAGCTACAGACTTAGCTGCTCGAATGTCATTGGTGGTTGATACCGTGACGAACTGTTTTACACTCGACCTTATAATTCATTCGAGAGTCACAGGATAGGCGAAGCTATTGTCTTAGCCGTTCTTCTCTAATAGAAGGTGGTAACGTTCTCGAACGGTTTGACCCTCGATATTAAATTAATACATGAATGTATGGTGACGTCACTATATTTTATAATAATTTGTTTCCCTAATCACGAAGTTATACTCTCGATACAGGGGGTCAGTTTTTCGGAGGGTAATGCGTTCTGCAAGATGTATAGCCCTACATGAATATGGAATATTCTACAACGGCTTCACGGCCTGCTTTAATATTCAAACCGTGATTTGAGGTGTCTATTTCCTACACTGTACAGCGCATTTACTCGAACAAATGGTTTGCTCCTTGATCCTCCAATTCACACACGACGATAATGTAACCATCACTGAAATCAAAACTAATTTTGTTTTCAGATCCCGAAAGTTTCTCTCAATACAGCGGGTTAGGCATTCGGCGTATAAGGTCTCCAGTAAAACGACTGAATTCATACCAATTGGTATAGCACTGAAACTGTTGGACGCTCTATTTTAATACTGAAACCGTGAATTAATGTGTCTATTGGCAATACTGTTAGGCGGATTTGCTCCTGAAATACCTGGCTGGTGTCTGGGAATCACAGGATACGTGAAGATATTGACTTAGCTATGCGACTCGCGAAAAAGGTGATAACGTTGTTGAGCGGATTTACCAGCGATTTTCTCATTCATCCCTGAAATTAATGTGCATGCCACTAAAATGAGCAGTAATTTTCTTTCATGGCCACGAAGTTGTACTCTCGATTCAACGGGATATATTCTCCGAAGGTCAGGCCATCGGTAAAAAGTTTGACAGCATACCAATATGTAACGTTCTTGCAACGGTTTGTAACTGTACTTTAATATTCATACTGTGAATTACGGTGTCTATTCCCAATACTGTACTGGGCATTTCCTCTCGGATTACCTGGTTTGACTCTCGGCATCACACGATATGTGAAGCTATTGACTTAGCGGTTTGACTCTCAAGGAGTGTGGCAACATTCTCGAAAGCATTTGCTCACGATTTTTCTATCCATGTATGTAAATAAGATGTCCGTCTCTAAAATGTGTACTAATTTGGTTCTCTCCACACGCAGTTATAATCTCGATACAGCGGATCAGCTTCTCGGAAGGAAATACCTTCAGTAGAAGGTTTTACTTTATTGGAATTGGCAACATTGTACAACAGTATGACAGTCTCCTTTAATACTCATACCGTGAATTAAGGTGTCCGATGCCAACACAGTTCAGCGGATTTACTCTCGCATTGCCTGATATGGCACTCCGAATCACTGGATAGGTGAAGCGATTGACTTAGCCGTCCATCTCCCACAGAAGGTTGAAACGTTCTCGACCGGTTTGACACCCGATCTTCTAATTCATTCAAGAGCTCAAGGTGCCGACACTAAATTGTATAGAAGTTCGTACCTCTGAACGCGGCGTTATTCTATGGACACAACGGGTCAGTTTCTCTGAGGATAATGCATTCGGAAAGACATTTAATCCCACACGAATAGTTAATGTCCTACAATAGCTTGACGCTCTACTTTAATATTCAGTCCGTGAATTGAGGTGTTTGTTGCCATTACCCTTCTGCGCACTTAGTCCCGGAATATCCGGCTTGCCTATCGTAATCACTGAATAGGTGATGCATTCATTGATATGTTCATCTCTCACAGATGGTGGTTACATTGTCGAAATGCATGACACTCCATCTTCTAATTCCTTCATGAAGTTAAGGTGCCCGTCACGGAAATAGAGAGTAACTTCTTTCTCTGAACATGAAGTTATACTCTCAATACAACAGGATTGGTTCACCGGAGATAAAGTATTGGGTAAAAGGCTTTATACCAGTTGGTAATGTTGTCCGCCGGTTTGGCTCTCAAACTGAATATTCATGCAATGAATTAAGGTGTCTATTGCCCATACCGTTCAGAGGATTTACTCCGGAAATACCTGATTTGTCGCTCGGAAACACAGAATATGTGATGCTCTTGACATAGCAGATCGAATCTCAAAGAGGTTGGTAACGTTCTCGAACTGTATGACCAACGATTTTCTAATTCGTACCTGAAGTTAACCTACCCGTCAATGAAATGGTGACTAGTTTCTTTTATAGAACACCAACTTATGCTCCCGATGAAGCCGCGGATGTTCGTGGAATGTAAGGCAATCGGTAAAACGTTTGGCTATATATCAATTGGTAACGTTCAAAAACGGATTGACCACCTACTTTAATATGCAAACCGAAAATGAAGGAACCAATGACCAATACTGTTCAGCGGATTTACACCCTTAATACCTGGCTTAACACTCAGAATCGTAGGACAGGTGTAGCTATTGACTTAGAAGTTCGTCTCTCACAGATGGTGGCAACGATCTCGAGCGGACTCACCCTCGATTATTTAATTAATACATGAAGTTAAGGTGCCCGTCGCTGTAACGAAGACAAATTTCATTCACAGAACCCGAAGTTATACTCTCGATGAAGCCGGAAATGTTTGCGGAAAGGTAACGCCTTGTGTAAGTCATCTGACAATATACCAATTGGTAACATTCTCAAACGGTTTGGCGCTGAACTTTAATATTCAAACCGAGAATTAAAGTGTCTATTGCCAACACAGATGAGCGTATTCACTCCGGGAGTACCTATTCGTCTTTTGGAACCGCATGATAGGTGAAGCTACTGACTTAGTGGATCGATTCTGATAGAAGGTGGTATCGTTCTCGTAGGGTTTGACCGCTGATTTTATAATTCGCACATGAAATAAATGGTGCTCGTCAATAAACTGTGTACCAATTTGCGTCTCTGAGCACGATGTTATACTCTCGATGCTGCGTGTTAGCGTGTCTACAACTGTTTGACATTGTACATCAACATTTGCAACGAGAAGTAGGGTATCTAATGCCATGCTGTACAGCGTATATACTCCTGGAATACCTGGTCACGTACACTATCCGTTTGACATTGGATCTTCTAGTTCGTACATGAAGTTAAGGTGCCTGTCTTTATTGTGTCCACATATATGTTTCCATGAGCCCTATGCAACTCACTTCCTACAGCGTGTTGCTTGTCACGCAAGGTGAGGCCTTCGGAAGAAGATTGTCTCTATACCAATATGTAACGTTTAACAACAGTATGATGTTCTGCTTTAATATTCAATGCGTGAATTACAGTGTCTATTCCCAATACTGGCCTGGGCATTTACTCCCGGAATACCTTGTTTGACTCTCGGAATCAAACAATAGTTGAAGCTAATGACTAACCGTGCCAATCACACAAGTGGTGGTATCGTTCTCGAACAGTTTGATACCTCGATATTCGAATTCAATCTTGAAAATAAGGTGCCCGTTGCTAAAGTGCATGCCACCTTTCCTCTCTAAACACGAGGTTATACTTTCGATACAGCGGGTTAGTTTCAGGGATGGTGAGACCTTCGTTACACAGTTTGACTCTGTACGAATACGTAACGTTCTACAACGTTCCGACGCCCTACATTAGTATTCAGATCGTGAATTGAGGTGTTAGTTGCAAATAATTTAAGCGAATGTACTCCGGGAAAATCTGGATTTGCTCTAGGCATCACAGGACGTGTGAAGCTATTGACTTAGCCGTTCGATTCCCAAATAAGGTTGTAACGTTCTCGAGCGATTCACAATTGATCTTCGAATTCATTAATGGAATTAGGGTGCCCGTCACTGAAGTCTATACTAATTTCTTTCTCAGAACACGATATTTGCTTTCAATACAGCGAGTTAGGATATCGCATGGTTAGGCGTCCTGTAATGTGCTTGGCTCTATACGAATAAGAAACGATTTCCAACGGTTTGATGCATAGCTTTAATTCTCAAACCGTGGATGAAGGTGTCCGTTGCCAGTGGTGTACGGCGGATTGACTCGCGGAATAACTTGTTTGACCTTCGGAATCACAGGATAGTTGTGTAGCTATTGATTGAAAAGTCCGGCTGTTGAAACAGGTAGCAACGTTTTCGAGCGGATTGACCCTCGATTATGTAGTTTATACATGAAGCTAAGGTGCCCGTCTCAGAAATGAAGACTAATCCATTTCTCTGTACAGAAGTTATACCCTTGATGAAGCCGGTGAGATTCGCCTTCGGTAAACGTTTTACATTGCACCAATTGGTAGCGTTCTGAAACCGTTTGTCGCTCTATTTTAATTTTCATGGCGCGAACTATGGTGTTTGCTACTAATACTGTACAGCGGATTTACTCCCGCAATACCAGGTTTAACTCTCGAAATCATCGGTGAGGTGAACCTTCTGGCACAGCCGTTTGATTCCCAAAGAAAGTGGTAACGTTTTCCAACGGGTTGACACTCGATATTCGAATTAATTCATGAAATTAGGGTGCCCGTCACTAAAATGTATAGTAATTTCGTCCACTGTACACGATGTCATACTCTCGATGCAGCGTGTTAGATTAACCGCAGGTAAGGCTTTCGGTAAAATATTGACCTGGTACTAAACTGTGACGTTCTCAAATGGCTTGGCTCTTGGCTTGAATATTCAGGCCGTGATATACGGTGTTTCATGCCAATACTGTATTGCGGAATTTCTCCAGGAATACCATGTGCGTCATTCGGAATCACATAATAGGTGTAGCGATTGACTTAGCCGTTCGATCCTCAAAGATGTTCGTAACGTTTTCAAAATGTTTGACACTCGATCGTTATAATTCATGCATGAAATTGAGTTGCGCGACACTAAAATGCATACGAATTTGCTTCTCCGAACACGAAGTTATACTCTGGATACAGTGGGTTAGCTTCTCGATGGTAAGGCCTTCTGTGGAAAGTTTGACTCTGTGGAAATAAGTAACGTTCCACCGCCGTTTGTATCTGTGGATTAATGTTTATTCAGTGAATTAATGTGTGTGATGCATATAATTTTCAGCGGTTTTACTCCCGGAATACCTGGTTTGGCCCTAGGAGTCACAGTACGGATGAAGCTATTGACATAGCCGTCCGATTCACAGAGAAGGTTGTAAGGTTCTCGAACGGCTTGACACTCGATCTTCAAAGTCATACATGAAATTAAAATGCGCCACACTAGGATGTATACTAATTTGCTTCCCAGAACTGTTAGTAACACTCTCTATACAGCGGGATAGTTCCTAGGAAGGTAAGGTCTTCGATAAAAAGTTTGTCTATATACCAATAAGTATCATTCAACAGCGGCATGACTCTGTACCTTAATATTTATACCTTGAATTAAGGTGCCACTTGCCAATACCCCTCGTCGAATTTATTTTCGGATTACATGATTTGGTTCTCGGAGTCACAGGATAAGTGGAGCTATTGACTTAGCAGTGCGGCTCTCAAGAAAGGTAGTATCATTATCGAGCGGTTACACTCTCGATCTATTTATTCGTACATAAAATTAAGGTGTCCCATCGGCTATAATGCCCACTTACTTGTTTTAGTGAACAATAAGTTATTCTCTCGCTACAGGGGGTTGCAATCTCGAAAGGCAAGGTATTCGGCAAAAAGTTTCGCTCTATTCCAAGTTATAACGTTCTCCATCGGCTTGAAATTATACTTTAATATCCATACTCTGAAATAAGGTGTCTACTGCCAACACTGTTCGGTGGATTCACTCCCGGAATACCTGGTCTGATTCTCGAAAATACAAGACAGGTGAAGCTGCTGACTTGGACGTTTGACTCTCGAAGATGTTCGTAACAATCCCGATCGGTTTGACTCTCGGTTTTGCTATACCTACATGAAAATAAAGTGTCCGTGTACTAAAATGTCTACTAATTTGTTCCCGCAAATACTAAGCATGGCACTACTTATAGCGGATTGTGCATCTCGGAAGGTAATGCCTCCTCTAAAAAGTTTGACTATATAGCAACTGGTATCGTTCTGAAACGGCTTGACGCTCTATTGCTACACTCAAACCGTGGATTATGGTGCCTAATACCAATACTGCTCATCGGATTAACTCCCGTAATACCTCGTTTGAATTTGGGAATCACAGTATAGGCGAAGCTGTTGTCCCAACCGTTCGATTCCCAAAGACGGTAGTAACGTTCTCGAACAGAGTGACTCTCGATTTTGAAACGAATTCATGAGAATGTGGTGTCTGTCTGCTGATATGTCAACACATTTTATATCGTGAATAATAACGAAGACATACGACACAGCGTGATATGTTCTCGGGCGGTAAGACCTTCGGTATAAAGAGTGACTTAATACGAATTGGTAAAGAACGCGGGCCGTGTAACTCTGTACTTTGGTATTCATACCGTGAATTAAGGTTTCCATTGCGAATACTGTCCAGCGTATTACTGCCGGGAGACTTGGCATTGACTCTCGGTAACAAAAGATAGGTGAAGCTATATTCTTAGCCGATCAAA